>NW_026515481.1:0-51539 GCF_014898815.1 Panonychus citri | reverse complement strand
ATCCACTCTTCCAATGACCTTTTCCTCAACTTATTCCCTTAAGCAAATCACACACACAACCAAATCTTCAATAAGTCACATAAACAGTTTTTCATATGATAATTTCTAGTTCTGATCTAATTATCTAATTACTTTTACCTCAATTAAACCCTGATTATCCAAATGACAAACTAACCATGAACGTACAAAAAATTAATCAATTAGATAATTAGACTAACTAATCAACAGTTTTCCCATACGATTTCCCTTTTGGTGGTAAAAATTATCATCAACTTAATTACCCTAATTAATTAGTTGTTGTAATTTCAGTTGACTTTTTTTTTCCTATCTCACTGTTAATGTTAAATGATAATACACTTAACCACACACACTCATTCATAGTTTCCTATCTTTTCCTATTATCATCATCAAACATCATCATCACTCCCCATTCACAATTTAAATTGTAAACTTGAAATTCACTCCACCCCTGCCTGATCCCTCCCTTTTTCTGTATAAAATTCAAACCTAACAACCAAAGAGTTGTTAACTCCTTCATCCTCATCCCCATCCTCATCTCCTTCATCCTTTTCCTCCTCCTCCTAATTTTTTATTCAATTGAATGAAAAACTAGATCAAAATCAAGCTCATCATTTATATACCAGATATGATATTTGGTATAAAAGGATAAACTATAAAAAAACAAGCATAAAGAATGATGATAATATTAATAGTATATAATATATAGTAAATAATATTAACATAAATTGCTGCAATCTACTGGCAACAATAATAAAGTTAATTGAATACCAAATACTAATAATTACACAATAATGATGATAAAAATTGATTGAGAAAACTGCAACTTATATAATACTAATTGAGTTTTAAACCATGAAAAATAATGAAGCAATCAAATCTTGATATGTACATTAATATATATTTAATTAATATCATATGAATCGAGAAGCAATTAAATGCTAAAATTTAACCACAATTAACAAAGACACTCAATATATAATATAAATACAATTTGTTCATCCTTTTTTCTTGTCCCCGAATATAAATTGTACAGAAATCAGATTGTCTCTCTCACCTTTCATCATTAACATGATCATTATCATGATTATTATTGTGATTATGATTAACATTAGAATTGTAATAATCTTGAAAATGAAACTGTCTTGATTGAGACAATACAGAAAATGTTAATCATAACAATAATAATAACAGATTATTAATGATGATGATACAAAGAGATAGTAAAATTAAGGGCTAAGCAAACGTAAATGAATATGAATGATTATTGCTATTATATTATTACTATTTACTATTATCATTATGATTATTGAGTTTGGTTATTAGTCATATAAATGTGAAGAAGACAAATAAATCAATGCAATCTTACCTTTCTTTTCATCTTAATCTTGATGATTCTCGGTGATGATAATGTAAAAAACTACAAGACTAACAAATCATGATCCATATTCATCTTCATCATTTAACTAATCATGGCAATTATCCCCTTCATCGTCATTATTATCATCTTTATATCATCATGAATCTTTTATCTCTTCTCTCTCTCTCTCTCTCTCTCTCTCTGTTTATCATCTTTGATCCTTTTTGTTTTATTTGTTGAATATCATCATGATCATGATTCATTTGAATATATAATCATTTGTTAATTTATTATCTTCATTTAATGATAATTGTTCATCTAATTGTCATTTAATTGCTTCTTTCTTTTCATCTCTCTCTCTCTCTCTCTGAATGTGTATTTTTTTTCCTAACTCATTCTAATTAATTATGTGTAGAAACATGGATATTGCTAATATCGACATTTCCATCATTCATCATCTTCATCATCTTGTCACCTTTTTCTCTCTCTCTCTTTTTCTTGATCATCAAACCTTTTCATCTGATGGTCAATCGATTGTCCATCAACAACAAACCTTTACTCTTTGAAATGTCAACTCAATGTCAAATTTCAAACTCATAACTTTTTGTTTCATTTCTTTTTGGATAAAATCAATTAGAAAATCAACAAAAGTACAACTGTCAACACTAATTGTCAAGTGAAAAATAAAACAATTCTGATTGATATTTTGTCAGAATTCAAATCATCATAATCACGTTTCTTAATCACTAATTTCTCCCACCAATTGTAACATAAATTTCGCGTCTTTTTCCCTTACAATCATCGGAAA
Organism: Panonychus citri; assembly: GCF_014898815.1. Classification (NCBI taxonomy): domain Eukaryota; kingdom Metazoa; phylum Arthropoda; class Arachnida; order Trombidiformes; family Tetranychidae; genus Panonychus; species Panonychus citri. The sequence continues at coordinate 49,353 of NW_026515481.1, read as the reverse complement.
ATCAATTTAAAAATTAAAAAATTAATTCCAACATGAAAATATCAGTCAAGTTAATCATCGTCATCATCATAAGTATCACAACAACAATCTTATCAAATAGTTTGCAACTTGTTCCGTAAACACAATAATTAATGTTTTCATGTTAATCAAATCCGATTAATAATCGACATGATTGAATAATGATTAACTGATCATATTGATATTATTAATGATGATAATGTCTTATCATCCAGTCAAACATGAAAAACATATTCTCACTTTGATTTTTTTCTCTGTGGATCTCGAACAGCAAAAAAAAAAGTTCTAATGTTTTTTTCCAACTCTCGAACACCTTACACAATGAATCTGAGCATTATCATGCTCTTTCACAAGGTAATAATCTATGGTATTAATAAGATGATGCTTATGATGATAATGATGATAAATATAGAGGTAAATTATGCTTATTACTTACTAACAACTCGCAACCAAATACAACAAATATAAATAAACAAAATGTGACTCAGGTAAGAAAACATTAACTTATAACCTCCATTACTATTATTAGTGAATGTGATTAGTTAACTAACGATCAACATTATCATGATAATATCTTTATAATTGTCATATAAATTAATTAGCTTTCTATCCGTTTTTTATGTTTTCATCACATTTTAGATTTAAAAATTATACTAATCAGCTTTATGTACACACTGATGAATTGTTGCTCGATTGTATGATTTACCTAAATTTCATTGTTGAAATGATTGAAAATTATCAATCAAATGATTACTTTGAAAGGTTTAATTTTAATTAATGAACAATTTAAATTTTCAAACATTTGATTGAATTAATTTACATGAACAGCGCCATCTATTGTGTTTGATTGAAGTTTTTTGATTTAGTTTGTGATGTAAATCAATTAATTAGTTGATTAATTGTCTCTTTCTCTTCCTCTCTGGATTTTTTTTCTTGATTGTAATTGTTGAGTTGAAAGTGAAAATTATTTAATTGCTAACTATAAAAACTAATCACTTTTTTCTTTAATTAACTTTTTTTGTTTAATTGAATTTAGAAAACAAATTATCAAATTAACAGTAATTGATTGTCAATGTTTTTATTAACAATAAAGCTGAATAAACAATTGGTTGGGATTAAATTTTTCGTTGTTCCATTAATAAGTAATTAGAAATGAGAATTTGATAATTCACAATGAAAGGAGAAAAAAAATCAAATTAAATTAAATATTTACAAATGAAATTTAACTTAATATATAAAAAAAAAGCAAATTGATCATCACAATCATTAGTTAATTGTAAGTGAATATTCAAAGTCTAAATAATTAGTTAATTGTAAAGGAAAATTATTATTATGGTGAAATCAAAGTTATTGTCGATTAGTTTGATTGTGATGATCTTAATTGTTAATCAAGTGAGAGAATCAAATTGTTACAGTTTATCCCCATGGTCAACAATTGAAAGTGAATTACAATTAACTGGTGGGAGTCCAGCATTTGAAAATGAGACTGATGATGTGAATCCATCATCAAGTTCAGAGGAATCGGGTGAACATGAAGATATTGATGATAAACATGATGATAATTGTGACGACGATCATCATAATCATGAAGGTAAAAGTAAAAAATAATCAATTTAATTGGACTGATCGAAAGAGGGAAAAGAAAACAACAACAACTAATCAACTTTAATTTAGTTTAATTATGTTCTAATCTAATGTTTACCAACAAATTGTATTCCAAATAAACAACCAAATGTAATAAAGTCCGTTGATTGTTACATGTTTACAATTATTTATTTTTATCCTCTTTTTTATTATCATGATTAACTTTTTATTTGATGTTCGTAATCATCAATGGTTAATGTTTTCATATTCGTGACAAAATTTACTTTCCAATGATCATCGGGATTCTTGTAATTATAAAGACATTTTAATCAAGTATCTAGTGTTTTTCTTCTACGCCATCATCATGTTTATTATTCTTGATTGATTATTCAGTAAGAGATAAATTAAAATTGTTCGCTAGAGTTATTAATTACAACTGACTGGCTCATGGTCAGATTGATCGGGGGGAGGACGGAAAACGTTACTTGATTTTGGTCTTAAATTGTTGCTGAACCAAATTTGGTCATAAAATTTGGACCCATAAGTTGGATCAGTCATTAGTGACACCATTTGACTTTGTACCATTAAATAATATAACAAGGCTGACCGCTCTTCCGCCTCCGGTTTATAATATACATTAAAATCTCCACCGATGATTACACTATCCACCGCGCCGAAAAAAGTTCCCACAGAATCAATTCCACCAGATTTCAATCTTTCAATTGTTGCCCAAAGTGTAGCCAGAAACCAAAACTGGCCGCCTTCAAATTTTTCGGTTTTGTGGAGGTTAATTACTCCAATCCTGTGAAACTGTGCTCCTCGTATAGTTGTGTGGATATTAACCAGGATATCACCACGACCACAATTAAAAGTTTGAACAGGGCCCGTTTTTAATTCTTTGGAAATACAATTAGCGATGAGTAAAGTGAAGGGGAAGAATGGGATGTTACAAAGGTCCTGTAATTAATTATATCCTCTTGCATATTGTCCTGTTGTCCAAATGTTTGATTTATTGCAGAACAATCACTTGGAGACAATTCCTGAAAAAAGTTGATACAAAGGTTACTTTGGTGAAAGTTTTGGTAAACATATTCAAGTGAAGAGTAAAAAAGACGTTTTTTATAAAGATTAAAAGATAAAATAAATAAATCACTCATTTTGATTGGAATTTTTGAATTTAAAAAACGGAATTATTTTGATAGCAGAATAGCTTTTTTATTGAGCGCGCTCATTTTAAACATCGTATTGAGCACAACAACAACAAACAGGAAGCCCGTACTTTTCAATTAATTTATCAATTATTTCATCTCTTTCTTTTTTATTTGTGGCGGTGATCAATTCTGGATTTTTAAGATATTTTTTCACTATTTCCGAATAACCAATGGCGAATGGATGATCTCGGCAATGATAACATGTCAAGCGATCGTCAACTGCATCTTGCGAAGGTGATGGAGGTGATGAGGCGAGATTCAAAGATGCACTGGCTTGAAGAGATGATGGTGAAGAAGAAGTAGAATTTGCTATTTTGACAGTTACATTTGCTTGAATAGATGATGAAGGAGAGTTATCCATGTAAATTGAATATCAAAAGAATTGACCAGCAAAAGAAAGAGATTGATGAAAATTCTCATCAAACAAGTGGCAAAGACAGAGAAAAAGAACAAACGTCAAAGTGCCGGTGACAAAAAGATAAGAATAGAATGTGAGTGAGAATAGAAACGGGAATCAATGCAAACACAAATTTATAAAATAGCGTGAGAAATTAACCGTCATAATTAATTAAATGGGAACAATTAATTAAGAAAAATCACTTTGAATTTGAATTTGAAACAGAAAATCGAGAGAAAAAAGTGCTGCCATCTCGTAGTCGAAGGAACAACTTTTTCGATTCTCTCTTTTCAATTGTCTCAATGCCTGCGCTTTTGGATAAGGTTAAGATTTCTCTCTCAAAAAATCAACAATTGGTTTAATTGACAAAATTGTTTGTGATTTATTTTTTATCAGTCATTATTTATTTAATTTTTTGTTCCATTCTCATCTCCTACCCAGTCTTTCACATGATATTTGTTTACTGTGCACGTTATTCTGCCAATATAAAGAATTGTTTAGATTGAAACATTTAAACATCAACAAAGTGTCTAACCCCACTATACGTGGGTTTTAAGTTCTCAAGCAAAATGGAGGGCTCAAACACCGACAATCACACAAACTTAAACAATAGCAAACAACCTGCCAGCGGTAGCACCGATATACAACCCACTTCCAGTAGTAAACAGTCAACTTCGACAGTGGCCTCAGGAACGGCTAAGAAAAATGCGCAAAAAGATTGGGATAATATAGTTAAAGAGCTTCTTGCGGAGGATGAAGAGGAAAAATCAGCAGATGATCTTTTTAAAGAAATTTATTCTCAGGGAACGGATGAAGTGAGAAGAGCGATGGTCAAGAGCTTTACCGAAAGCGGTGGAACCGTACTGAGTACCAATTGGAATGAAGTGGGCCGAGGACAAACAAGTGTCAAACCACCAAATGGCTGTGAATTTAAAAAGTGGACTTGAATTTTATTAAAAAATTGTCATTTAAATCGAAAATGTTTTATTTGTTTTATCTCACATCGGTTATAAGTATTAACTATTTTAAAAATGAATGAAGAGAGAGAGAGAGAGAGAGAGAGAGAGAGAGAGAGAGAGAGAGAGAGAGAGAGAGAGAGACAATTTAAATACTTTTGCTTGGTTTAAGAGGAACATCTTGGCATATCTACTTTCGCCGTTTTCAATTGGCATAGAGCTCGAGCGACAATTTTTCGAGCCTTAGGTGTTTGTAGATTACTGATAGAGAGTAAAAATTCATATGATAATGATCCAGGCATCATTTTAATTAGTCTCATGATTGCTTGAAAAGGCAAAAATTGTAGTATTTTGTGTGAATCCTGTTTACCACAAAGAATTAGTTGTTCCAAAAAAATGAGAGGGAATAATGTTCGCTGAGAGACGATGGAATCGGAAATGATGGTACTGAATAATCGAAGTAGATCTGCTATTGCTTTAGTCAAAGGTTCGTTTAAAATTCGAGGATCAACAGATTGTTGATTCATGGCATACAAAAATGGTGTGTCTTCAATTTGGATATTTAAAGATCCTGAGGTTTCAAAACGTCTCATCTTATTGGGTCGCTCATTATTGTGATTAATGTTGTTCATCTTATTGGGATCAATTTCCATGGGGACAAACTCCATGAAAACATCTCGCTGATAACCATGTCTCTTAAGACTGATTATTGAATCGGTGGAACGTCTTTCTTCAGATTCTGAGAGAGCAGCAAGAATCGTCATGACAGTTAACTTTGCCAAAGCTGATGCTTTGGGTTCGGTTAGAGCTTCTTGTTTGTTTTCATTTAAAATATAACCAACTAAACCATTGGCGAGTAAAGCGAGTGCACATTGTTCAATGTCCAGATGGAAAAGGCCATAAATTAATCCAACGGCTTTATTCAATTCGGTGGAATGGTCAAACTTGAGCAATAAACGGAGCAACGACTCGACAAACCAGTTTGGTCCACCAACACAAAAAACAGTGTCAACATTATAAACATCTCGCTGGTCAAGCCAGGATCGACTGTGAGCCGAGAGAAAAATATCTTCCAATAATTCCCAAAGAGCTTTATCCGATGTTAATCCATGAGGAATCGCCGATAAAGCGCCTTTACCTTTTGTTTGATTAGTTAGATGCAAATTCCAGAACATTTTCTTGATTATGTTAGACATTAACATTGACCTTTCTGTATAGTAAGTGTTGGTGGGTTCATTAGATGAAGCATTGCCTTCAACCGAACCGGTTGAACTGTTTCCACTTCCGCTACCACTTGCTCCTCCTCCTGTTGCATTGTTATTGTTATTATTATTATTGTTGTTAACAGTATTCCCGCTATTAGATAGATTGTTACTCGATGATCCTGATCCAGTTGTTTCTCGAAAAGATGACGGACTCATAAATTGTTGTATCATAGTCATTGGTTTTATCCTTTCATCATGAGGTAGGGTATTTATGTAGGATGATAACCAGGCAGAAATGACCACAGGAAGACAACACATTTTACTTTTTACATTGTCTAATATCGTTTTCACATTTTCTGTTGTGATGATCCCATGTTCCCAGGCTAAAAGTACTTCTTTGATCGCGGCGGGAGCATTGATGCAAACTTCATGCCATTTAACGAGACTAGTTTTCAATTCGAAATCGGGTGAAGCAAATTGTGAGAGTAGATTGTCTACCTTGATTGGATCACAATTAGAAAGAAGGACATCCGGAGAGCGATATTTACCTCCTTCTGGTAAGAATTGAGCGCACCAAGTTGCAAAGAAAGAATCATTTGTTTCAGAATTTTGAGTAATAAAATCACTTCCATAATTTTGGACAATATGACAAAGCATCAGAAAGGTGATATCGAATAGAAGTGCTCGAGTCTGCGATTGTTTACCACCTTCCCCATTGATCTGTTTGTTTGCTTCGTTGAATTCAATCAATTTAATGGTGAAACTTTTTAAATTTCCATTAGCAGCAGCAGCATTAAGAATAAGTTGAAGCATTTTACTTTTACCGACCATGTGATTGAGAACACCCAAAAGTCCATCCTGATTCTTTGAATAATCATGATCTAATGTTTTAAATATCGATTTTACCGTCGGTTCGGCTTTTAAGATGAGACTGGCACCTTGACCAACAGAATTTGAATTTTGACCAATCATTTTGTCTTTTAATTTATGAGAATCTTTATGTCGCCGGGTCATGATACGATTTTTCTGCTCAGCAGTTAAAATTCTGTGCTTCTGTGATGATGATGTTTCGATTGTGTCTTCGGCTGCACAAAGTTCTTTAGTAAATAAATCAAGACAATCACAATTAGATTTAGAATCTGTCAAGTCAAGTAAAGGTGTGAACATAAGAAGTTTATCCAAGCCCTTTTCAAGTTCAATACTGAGAGTCTTTTTGTCCATTTTGGGTGAATCAAGTTCCACAAATATGAGAGGAACTTTGAGAAATGTGAAAGCTCCCCACTTGAGATCTTCATCTAATTTAAGGTCGGAAGATGCTGAATCAACTAAACCAATGAAACATGAACGAACGATCTCAAGACAGACTTCAGCGTATGGAATATCATTGAATTTAGCAACAAGTGAGATCTGTCTGGCGAAAGCTTTAATTTCATTTGTCGGATATAGAATAGCGTTTATAGCGATGATTGCATTGCAACTTTGAGCGAAAAGACTTGAAGGTGATGAACAATGGATCATTGGACCTTTGGCCAATTCACGGGCAGCGAGAATTTCAGTCGCAACAATGGCTGGATCAAGATTATTCCATTCAGCAGTATTTAAAAATTTAACCATAATATCTGATAACTCTTTAGCATTGGTTAAAGTTGATGGGAGACATGATGATGGACCGGAAGATTGATTTAAAAGTAATTCAACCTTATTTGCTTTGGTGACGAGCTGAGAATAAATTGATTGATCTTCCATCTTTCCAACGTGAAAAAGGGATTTAATAAATGATGAAGTTGAGATGAATGATAAGACATCACAGGATTTTTCCACGATAGAAATGAATTCGTTGAGTTGTGAGTTTGTTCCTGCAATTGAAGCAGCTCCAGATGCACCTAGGGAACCACTTAAAGCGACATATGAACCATGATGACCAAGGTTACCAAATTGATTAGTGTTTTGATTAGAGGCACTTGATTTGAGCTCGGTTATTTTAATTAGTGCATGATGTAGACCCGAAAACAGCCAATGGGCCAAGGCTACAATAGCTTTACAAAGTGATATGCATTCCTCTTCATTCCCATAGCAATTTATCCTTTTCTTTAAATCATTGCATAAATCTGTTGTTTAAATAAAAAAGAGAAGATAAAAAATAACAAACAATTAATATTAGATTAAAATGCCGGTAAAATTGAACAGCAAACATATGATTAACTATCTTTTCCTCCAAAAGGATACAAATCTCGAGATTGGAATCGCTTGACAACCACTATCAGAGAGGGAGAGATATGTTTTCGAGTGGATGATAAATAGTAAGCATGTTAAATAGAAGGATAAATCTCACCTAATAAACATATGATGCATTGTGATTTACTGAATTCTTGATACTTGGAAATAGATGAAAGAACAGCTCCATAAGAAACAACATGTGAACTGATACAATGATTGAGATATGAGATAAACAATGGATTAGGAGCTGGTCCAATGAGTGCTTGAATCAGGATACAATTGGAAAGGTCATAAACATCACCGCTAACCCCACGAGGCAGAACTCGTTTAATGTTGACAGCCCAATCAATTGGGCTCCATCGTTGTCTCCAAGCTTCCAAGAGAAGGGATTTAATGTTACTGGTTTTGGAAGTAGAGACAAAATTTCCACCAATATCCATTGGAGGTAAAACAGGTCCACTAATCATGGAAAAGTTAAATTTCCACCAAGAAAGAGATATCAACAGAGAGAAAGAGAGAAAAGAAAAAAAAATTCAAAAAAATAATTGACCAGCAAAAGAAAGAGATTGATGAAAAATTCTCATCAAACAAGTGGCAAAGACAGAGAAAAAGAACAAACGTCAAAGTGCCGGTGAGACAAAAAGATAAGAATAGAATGTAAGTGAGAATCGAAATGTCAATCAATGTAAACACAAATGTATAAAATAGCGAGAGCAATTAACCGTCATAATTAATTAAACAATTAATCAACAAAAACCACTTTGAATTTGAAACACAAAAAAAATGAAAAAATCGATAGAAAAAAAGTGCTGCCATCTCGTAGTCGAAGGAACAACTTTTTCGATTCTCTCTTTTCAATTGTCTCAATGCCTGCGCTTTTGGCTTGGTTTTCTTGCTGGAGAAGGTTAAGAAAAAATTAACAATTGGTTTAATTGACAAAATTGTTTGTGATTTATTTTTTATCAGTCATTATTTATTTAATTTTTTGTTCCATTCTCATCTCCTACCCAGTCTTTCACATGATATTTGTTTACTGTGCACGTTATTCTGCCAATATAAAGAATTGTTTAGATTGAAACATTTAAACATCAACAAAGTGTCTAACCCCACTATACGTGGGTTTTAAGTTCTCAAGCAAAATGGAGGGCTCAAACACCAACAACCACACAAACTTAAATGAGATGTCGACAGCATCTTTAATAACCCTTGGTAATAATCATCATCTAAATGATTTGCCTCGAACACTTTATGTTGGTAACCTGGATCCACAGGTTAGTGATGAATTGATAGCAGCTTTATTTGGTTCGCTGGGTAAAGTGACCAATGTTAAGATAATCCATGAGCCGGGCAATGATCCATATTGTTTTGTTGAATTTGCGGAACATTCAGCTGCATCCAATGCCCTATTAACAATGAACAAAAGATTGTGTCTTGGTAAAGAATTGAAAGTCAATTGGGCAACTTCTCCAGGAGCCTCAGGACCTAAACAAGATACCAGTAAACATTATCACATTTTTGTTGGTGACTTAAGTCCGGAAATAGAGACACAACAATTGAGGGAGGCTTTTGCTCCTTTTGGTGAGATTTCAGATTGTCGAGTCGTCCGAGATCCTCAATCTCTTAAAAGTAAGGGATATGGATTTGTTTCATTTGTTAAAAAAACCGATGCCGAGACAGCCATTGCCACCATGAATGGACAATGGTTAGGATCACGAGCCATTCGAACCAATTGGGCAACTAGGAAACCACCTACCAGAGGTAGTACCGATATACAGCCAACTTCCAGCAGTAAACATTTATCATTCGACGAAGTTTACCAACAATCAAGTCCATCAAATTGTACCGTGTACTGTGGTGGTATTTTACAAGGTCTCAGTGATGAGCTAATTCAAAAGACTTTCTCACATTTTGGAATGATTCAAGAGATTCGCACCTTCAAGGAGAAAGGTTATGCTTTTATTAAATTTGCTACTAAAGAGGCAGCCGCTTCTGCAATCGTGGCAACCCATAATACCGAAATAGCTGGACAAGCAGTTAAATGTTCTTGGGGCAAAGAGACAGGAGATCCATCAAATCAGGTACCAACAGCTAATGCAGTTGCAGCACAATATACTTATCCTTTTCATCAGATGGGCTACTGGTACGCTCAAGGCTATCCACAAATGCAAGGATCTTTCAATCCAGCCGGTGCCGCTGCTGCAGCCTCAAATCTACAGCCCATTCAAACATACCCCTGTGGTCAATACTATAATGCTCCAACTGGTACCTCAGCGGCAGGTTTTAATGCTGCTGCTGCAGCGGCTGCCGCTGTTGGAATGCAAATGGCTTGGCAAGGAGCTGCAGCAGGAATGCCTGGAGGTGCTGGATCAGCTGCTTCTGCCGCCGGTGGACAACCGCATCACATTGCTGCCGCATCGCATCATCAAAATCCCCTAGGTCAAGGTATCCAACAACAGACAGCTGCTATGATCGGTACTCATTACCCTATGCAGCCTTATCCTAACTGAAAAATCAATCAACACCAACATCAACACCAACACCAACAACAACAACAACAGCAACAACAACAACAACACCATCAACAAAAATAATAACCAATTAACAAAAATGAGACAAATAATTGAATCCACTTGAGAATTAATTTGATTACAATTCCCACTAATCAACGTATTATAAAAAAAATGTTTAACTTAAAACATAAACTTTGATTACATTAAATTACATTTAATCATCATCATAATCATCATCCTCATGTAGTTTACCAACAATCAACAATTATTTGATTACACATTTAAGTTCAAATTGTAAACCAAATCAAATGGTATCTCGATTCAATTCCTCGCTCTCTCGCTCTCTCTCTCTCATTCTTTCTATCTCTCTCTCTCTCTCTCTCTCTCTCTCTTTCTAAACTAATATTCAGTTGAAATATTTTCCATCGAGTTGTTAACTTGATTAATTGTAAACAATTTGTTTCTTCGCATTTTGAAAGAAATCGATTTAATTAAGAAACATTGAAAAAAGGGTTACAATTAATTATTGCTAAATATATAAAATATTTTGACACAACCATTGATTTCAATTACAACGTATATTCATATGAGTCCAGTTAGAAAAAAAAAATTAATTGTTATAACAATTATCATAAATTCAATCAATGTGTGAGTTTAAACAACTTGATAGTTATGATGATGAATAATTGAATTGTTATCAAGTAAAACAATGATCATCGGTTAAAATTAACATGAAGGTAAATTACAAAGTCGCAATGATTTAGGTCTTGTCAATGGTGAACAATAATTAGGTGAAATAATTGAGTAAATTGTGTCCACACCTTCAACTAATTTACGTAAACAAACAACAGTCCGAGTTTGGTATCCATGACCACATGAAGCTGAACATTGACTCCAATCTTCAAATCTCCATCTAAATTAACACACAGAGAAGCAAAATAATTAGTACCACAATTAAGATGAAACTTGTATAATGATCACTTACTCTCCATCACAAGGTTGATTGTTACACGATTCAACTGTATTAATTAGTCTTGGCGGTTTTTTAATCAAATCACAGAAATGATCGGCTACTATTGTATGTCCATTATTACAATGGACACTGAATGTCCGGTTACCCCCACCACAGGGATGAGAGCACGAGGAAACTGAAATGCCCCATGAATACATTTTCATTTCTCTGTTAACGAATCCACTTTGGTTGGACAATTTATTATTCTCAATTTGATTATTGTCATCAAAGATTTTACTATTGCCTGGTTGACCAGAAGAATTTAAATTAACTGGAAAAGTGGAATTAGTGATCTGTAAACTGTTTGATGATCGTCGATGGCGATTAAGAAATTGGTGCTTTCGTCCAAAGAGGATTTTAATATTTTCCACTTTATTAGATTCGCCTGAAGGAAAGAAAAGACAAAGATTAACATTTATTTTCACTAATCCAACGAGTAGAAAAACTTTCCCAGATTTACTCTTACCTTCAATTAAAGGTAAATCATTTTCATCAAACAGGACACACTGACCATTAACACAATAAGCCTTTTTTCCCAAATTAAATCCCAATGAGCACTTTGTGCCCAGAGGGAATTTGCCATCATCGAAAGCGTCCATTTGGTAATGCATATCTTTCCAAACTCTGTCCTGACAGGCGATCACACAACTCGAATGTGGATTATCTGAAATTCAAAGCGGAAAACTGACCTTCAGAATCTTACTTTTTACCATAACTAAAATTGACCATCGGAAATCTAACTCACCAGGTCTTGGAGGTAATTGTCTTCCATTACCGCTCAATAGTGTTGGATATTTGATCTTATACTTGGTACATAAATCATCGGCATATTTGTCCACCGGTTTAATTGATCTCTTTGGACAAGCGACATCAGAACTAGAACATAATTGGAATGAATCTTTTTTCCTATGGCAAAATCCACTGAAAGAGATAAATTGTTATTAATTAATTTTCATTTTTCTTAACTCTTTGCAATTAACTTACAATGGGTTACACTCTTTGGTTACTAATCTTAATCCTCGACTTCCCGATAAACAAGGATAACGACAACTACTGGTACCAATCCATGGGCCTGAATATATGTTCCAGAAATCGGTTGATTCCTCTTGATTTGTCTTATCAACTTTTACAATAAATCGACAATTAAAGTTTAATAATCAATACATGTATTAATCTGTTTGAAATCAACTCTTTGTAATTTATTATTTTCATATTTACCTGATATTTTTGAACAAGGTTCAATGTCAGATGAATCTAATGATTTACCTGAGCAATCAAAAGATTTACATTCACCATTGAAACAAAATTGATTAGTTAATTGTGATTCACTTGATCCACAAGGTGACCCATCAGGTACTTTCCATCCGTGAGTGATTAATCCTCCACCTCGTTTGTGACACCAAACATAGCAGGAATGAGTATCTGTGATTAAGTTAATTGTTGTTTAAAAACAAAATCGAGAAAATTAATTATAATTCTTAGATTAACTAATCAGCAATAAAAACTAATCATGACCAGTAGTAGTTGTAATAGTTAAGGGAAACGATCAATGATTTAATCTTATTTATATCACAATTAAGTCAATTGATTACAGTTAATTTGCAATTCATTTTTGATTTGTTTATCTATTAGAAAAAAAGTTAATTGTTCCTTATCCATTCAATCATATAACTAATTTATAATAAATCAATTGATAATCTAGCTTAGATTAGTGATCGTGAGTAAATTAACCTTGACATGGTTAACAACAATTAGCCTTAAGGGTGATTATCATATTGGATTTGAATTAAATCAAAGGAAACACCTTGAAGATTAAGTTTTTTTTAAATCGTAGTAATAACAATGAAAAATAGAAATCAATTAATACCTATGCAAATGAGCAATTAATTGTTAACGATTAAGATTAGTAATGATCGTGTTGAACAATTGAACGCAATTTTTGTTAAATTGTCATCCTATTATTGTAATATTAACAATTTGTTTGTGTTGAAAACATATGATGATCATTGAGTAGTGACCAGGCCAAGTTTTAATGGCAATTTAAATATCAAACAATTTAAAATGGTTAAATTAATTCACCAACCATTTAACCTAATTGTTAACGACAACAGAAACAAAAAATATATCAACTCTCACTAAATTATCATTATTAAATGTGATAAATGATATTTAATTATGTGATAACTTGACTTAGCAATAAGTTATCACACTCAAACAATCAGATTGTTGTTAATTTAACAAAATCAATTGTAATTGATTGTATCAATATTTTAATTCTTAACGTTTATGTAATAATATATTTGTTTATTTACTAATAAACTTAATACGGATAATATGATACGGATATTATAAACTAATTGTTTCCCTTTGAAGTAAACAAATTGTTTTGATTTTACGTTTCTTAACCTTCAATTCATGTATTAGTTAATTGTTGATCAACTGTTAACTAAATTAACTTACACCCATATCCTGGGAATTGAGTCCCAAGCGGTTTAATCATCGGGTCTCGTTGTGAAGCTGATGTGCAAATTTGTTGAACGTAATTTTCAATTTCCATTATTTTATGAGGTTGTGAACGACATTGCTGTTGATTAAAGAGATAAAAAAGTGAAACAATTAGCAATTAATCTGATTATAAACAATGAGAAGCTAAATAGTTGATGATAAATTGACCGTACATGAGATGCATCACAAATTTTGAGTCTTCTATCAATTCCTGTACATGAAATTGTTTCATTGATTTTCTGAGATGATGTTGATTCAATTGACGGTGATTTTGATTCAATTGTTGTCAAATTTAATGATGATTCTGTAATTGATGATGTTGGTGTTGGTAATGGCGGAGGTGGTTCTGATGAAGGAACATTACAAGTTCTGATGGAGACCATAACACCGAACGGTTTTAAGTGACCTTTTACAACACAATCGGATGAACATTGAGTATAACTTGACCAGTCGGACCAAAGTTGGACTTTAGGTTCATCTTTGAGAAAAGTTTCTGGGGCGGGAATGGTGGTGATCATATTTGAATTGCTGTAGATTATTTTACTTTCAGCTGTTTCGATTGAATTTACTCGAGTGATACATTTACCCTCACGGCACCACTGGTGAAATAAATCAATGAGAAAATGATATTTAATTCAGTATAATTAACTTTGATTCTGTAGTAAAATAATACAAACCTTATCTTCACCACAATTTGTACCTTCCAGTGCTGGGTGAGCATAAAGGGCGACAACATTTCGAGCGGTTCCGGTGTCACATCGAAGTGATCGACAAACATCTGATTCGGGTTGAACAAGAGATCGACGACTATCAGAACCAAAACGTAGGACACATTGTTGATTAGCATCGAACAATTGTCCAGGTAATTTGGTTGATTCGGGTTGCGAGGAAAAGGAACTTAAAATGTTAACACTCGAAGTCGGTGTTAGAACACACGAGGCTTGAGGCTGTTCGATAAACTTTTCTAGATATTCTCGACTGCATGATGACCACGACGTTTTACCAGCACCCAAAGTAGGTGACATGATGAAATTATCATGATCACATAAATTACCATCCTGATTTCCATCATGCTCCATTCCTAAGCTAAATATACATTGAGAAGGTTAATGAAAATAAAAAAAAAATGTAAATACTAGTTATTGATGTGAATGGAAATTAAAGAAAACATTTAATTGTTAAAGAAAATCTGAAATCTTTTCACTCTCTAATTACACAATTAATTAGGCTAAATGAAAGATTGATGAATAAATAGTGACCAAAGTTAAGAGTTAATTACAAAGTAAAAGTAAATTAATTAGGTGATTAACTTGAGCAAAACTTTTGTTCTAATTTTTTTTGGTTTAATTGAAAATTATTATGAGTTGATTAAAGTTTTGCTCATCACTCTCACATTTAGTTAATTGTTAACTTTCTTGGTGGCCTGATAATGATTAGTTACCTGTGTCCCATTTCATGTCCAGCGACCAGAACAGTTTGGAAACTGGTCCCTTCACTAATTGTGCAGCTATTAAGTGAATTACACATCCCACTGACCGGTGCAAGTCCAACAACATGACGCTTTTTCCTTCCCTGATTGTCAATAACGTACATGTTGATTCTGTTGATTAAAGTGAACATTTGATTAGATATCAATCTATCAAAATAATAATTAACTAATTACCCAGATAATAGTAACGCATGATCCCAACGAGACTTTGATTCACCATTTTGGTTGTTGATTGTCCGCTTATTGTGTTGCCACACACAGAAATTAGTTAAATAAGTGTCAATATTATCCGATGAAATTAAATCCTGTGAAAAATTAAGTTAATAACAATTAAAATTATTTGCTTTTAGATACAAAAACATTTTGAATTAAATGTACAGTTGCAATCACTACGCAACGATTTCAAGGTGATAGCAATTCATCAAGCTGAAAAAAACCGGTAATTGTCAATTAATTGTTGTTGATTGTGAGGATTAGTATCAACCTAATTGATCACCATAAAGGGAAGGTGAATAAACCATTGGTTAATTCATGAATGGTTTTATCAAACAATCAAGAAATAAAAAAACATCAGAGGATAAAAAAAGAGTCAGTCAATTGATGAAAAACTTTGTTGTTAACAATCAAAATGAAAGGAGAATATGAAAGAGAATCAGTTGATTATGGTGATCATCAACATGATAATTCAGAGAAATAAAAAAAAATGAATGAAATTGAAAAGAATCAGGAAAAAAAGGATCAATGACCAAAGAGACAAAGAAGAAAAAAGTTGCCGATAAAATGGTTACAGTTAAATCAACGAATTGTATTAATTACCTTGGGCTGAGTTTTTAGGATATCGAGAAGGACGATTGAAATATTAACAGAGATTCCAAGTGATGGTTGTCTAAATAATAATTGAACTGCATTCATGATGGTCAAGACATAAGTGACCACTTGATGTTCAGTGTCACCGGGAAAAGTTTTTTGCATCATCGAGTATAAAGTTTCATCAATGAAAACTGCAGTTTCCACTGTGATTCCGGTGATTTTGTCTTTTGTTGATCGACGAGTACGATTATGATTATCAGCTGATGATAATGGTGGCAATTGAGATGGTAAGGGTGGGGT
Organism: Panonychus citri; assembly: GCF_014898815.1. Lineage (NCBI taxonomy): Eukaryota > Metazoa > Arthropoda > Arachnida > Trombidiformes > Tetranychidae > Panonychus > Panonychus citri. The sequence goes on along the minus strand of NW_026515481.1, from coordinate 33,139 downwards.
TAAAGGTGGGCTGTAATTTGTAAATGAATTTAAAGTAATTGGAACTCGTTTTCCTGATTAATAGAGAAAGAGAAAAAAAATTGATTATCATTCGTTGAATTGTTTTAGGAAAACGAACACAATTTAACCTGAAAAAATGTATAGCATTTTTTCAATTTTGTCAACACTATGTTTCAATGTCCAGTTACTTTTGAACTGACCAACATATGAAAGTTTCTTGTTGATAAATTGATTGTTAATTCATTAAATTGAATGTCTATCTTTGTTATTGTTTTCTGATTGTTCCGTTTTTTTAATAATGACTACTGTTTGTTGCGTGATTGTGATTGTTGTTGATGTTGTTGTTGTTGTACTATTCAACTCTCATGTTTAACAGGCTTTGAAATGATTAAAAATGAAACTGACCATAAGAGTATTATAAGTTCAAGTGCATGTTAGTTAAATTTAATTGCTTGGTCAATTACGTTGAATATAAGTGATTATAATAATGTTAATCAACGTAACGTTTGTTTTGTCCAACTGGTTGAAAGTTTTATATTTTTAAATCTGGTCAGTAAACTTGAAATTTAATTGTTCCTCATGATGCTGATTTGCAGTTAATTTATTGTCATTCTCAGGTAGTATTAATAATTAAATGGATAAGGTAGATTAGTTAATTACCTGAATGTGGACAATGATAATCATCCAGTGCTCCTTTTTTAACGACTATATGAGCTTGAGAATCAAATAAATTATTAAATCGTGGATGAGAAGCTAATCCCGGTGGAATCGGATTTATCACATAAATACCAGAATTTGTCTCAATTAATCCTCTCTGTAAATCAATTAGCAAATTGAGATAATCCAGTAATTAGCAAGAAATAATCAGAATAAGGAAAGAAAATGAAAAAATAGTAAAAAGGAAAATTAAAATGATAATCAACCTTGATAATCAATTGATCATTTGTAAATCTACAATCAAACAACAATCAGAAACTGTTGTAATTGTTTTTGATGGTTGATTAACTTATTACAATTTAAGGAAAAAACTAATTAGCAATTGAAGAAACAAAAAAAAATGAAAAAGTGATTAACTTTTAATTGTAACAATTTACTTACCAATCCATCACATAATGATAAGGCAACACTACTATTTAAATGGTTGAGGCAAACTCCTTGATAGAAACAATCAGCTTCTTGTATGGTGAGATCATTGAATTGATTAAAATTAATATAATTATTATTGGAATCAACAAATTGTTCCTTAATTGTGAAATGAGGTGAAATTAGGTGATTATTACGTTCCAATAGTAGATTAAATGTTTCATTGAAAACGTTAAACTGTATATCAAGTTTATCGGGCAACTTTGAATAGGAATTAATTGTTTCATTAAATGACTTTGGTATTGATGATGAAGATGAAGATGATTTAAATTGATTATATTTAGATGATAATCTTGAAGTATCACGTTTAACCAATTTCCTATTTGATGGTAATAATAATGGTTCAGATCCAGTAAATATCTTTGAAGATTCAACAATTTGAAAATCATTATCTAAATCAAGTAGATGATTAAAAAAAACAAGGTAGGTAGTTGATTAGTTGATTGTTATTAAAAATTTAATAAGGTGTTACAATAGGTTAATATTAACGGAATGGAAATTTAAATTGTTGACAATTTAAATTGCAAGTCGGAAGTGTTATTGTCCAATCATCAACTTTTGATTAATATAGTTGATCGTTGATTGTTTTAGGAAACTTAATTTAATTGATTGATCTTTTTTAAAAATCAATTCCTATGTTAGTGGGTTGGGTTGATTGTTGTTTACAAATTAACATGATGATTAGTTAATTTAAAAACGTACCTTGATTGTTTCCATTAAGAAAGAGTAATCTTTCCGATTCTGACATAGCTTGATGAACCCAGTTGATTCCATCTTTTAACTGTTAACAATTAAGAATAATAATTTTACAATTGATCAATTTTTTTCTCATTTAATTGGAGGTAAAGTTTAAATTGTAATTATAATCATCTAGGTGAGATTGACAATATCAACAACAGTTGATTGTAGTTCATGAAATGATTATGATTAGTTAATTGTGATTCAATTTTTCTTATATTTTTTGTTTATCAATTATCAATCAATAATCATATCATATTACAGGTAATTTATCATTAAATTGTTGTAGCAAATTAAATTAAAAGTATCAATAGCAGATTAGCGGGATGTAAATTGATTAACAATCAACTAACTAATCATTAACATGATTGATAAAAAAGAAACAGAGTTTAATTGTTAGGGTTAATTGTAATAATAATAGTATAGTTGCTATCATCATTTGATGAGATAATATTAATAGGAAATGATAGTTAACCAAGATAATTTAAATTATCATTTTTGATTTGATCGAATCAACCTACAACAATTTAACGGAAGCACCTTAATATGAACCAGGAATGGGATAAGATGTTAATTGTTCACAATTGAAGTAAATTGTTAATGTTGGTTAACCAAAAAGATAATCAAATACAGATACACACACCCAATTAAATGTCAATGTTGGTGAGTGGTGATGATAGTGATTAATAAATTGAGTTTAAATTGAGTTTCCTGTGAATTGTGAATAACAGTAAAACCATGAAGAAGATGATTGAGATTGTGTATCAACACAACAACAATTAAAAACATTGATTAATTTAAATTGTGTTTCAGGTGATGGATTAGAGGGTGAGAATTGCTATAATCTTCCTTATTTACACCATAATAAAAGGGTGTCAACAATCTGTAAATTATTGTTGATTAAATTGTTGTGTCTTTTTAATTGTTTACAACTTTTTTGTTCTTGTCAAAGTGAGTTTGTTAATTGTGTCACATTGAAGTTTAAATGATCAATATTTTTGATTCATAAAATTAAACCAATTCCAGTATCTTTAGGTTTGGTATATGAAAAGAAATCAATGAGTTACAATTTCAATGAGAAAAAAATATTTTCGCAATTAAAATTGAGGATAAATCTCAACAGTAATCAAATTGATTGTCTTGAGAGACGATCAGCAATCAACAACAATTTGTTAAAAGGAATCACTGAAAATCAAGGTTAACCCAGTACAGAAACAATTGATAAATTGTCACAACCTTGAAAGTTAATTAAACAATCAAAAAATTAACAAAAAACTTAATGACAACAATTGATTGTTATTCATCTTTGATTAAATATTTTTATCGTTATAATTATTGATTCAGTTTAAACTCGGAAGTTGTTTAAATTTATATAAATTGTTAATCAACTTTATGATTTTAGAATCAATTTCATTTTTTGAGTGATAGATTAACAGTAAAAACGTTAATTCATTCACAATTTCAATTCCTTAATTGTACCTTCCTTGGTTAATCATCATTCCAATCACTTTCTACCTTATATCCTCCCACTTTACCCTTAATTACAATTACACCTTGTGAGAAAATGATTTGCAATTAATGTTTGATCAACTTTCATTGATCATTTTACAGGTAGAGTAAAAAAAATCAGGTTGATTGTAAATAGAAAGTTAAATCAATGGATTTGAATCATTTAAGTGAGTAAGTTGATTAGTGATTTAAATGAATGGAAGAGAAAGTCAAATGTAAAAAAGGTAAGTAGATTTTTTTTGCATATTGATGATTTGAATATGTTATCACAATTTAGATAATTAACTAATCATCATCATCACGAATCATAATTTTACCTCAATCAAATTAAACAAAACTATTGTGGTAATTATAACTTATTAACAGTTGATGGCGATTGTTGATGAATCTGATTGTCATCTTTTCTCATTAAAAACAAATCATCTTGGGACTTGTTTGTTATTCTGCTTAATTGTTGCAATTAGGGTGAATTGTTGAAAGGAAATAATTGTTGTAAACTGGATTGCGAGAGAAGATCAATTCTGTTAATTGTTATACAAATTGTTTGTGAATTGATGATAATATACAAGTTAATGGAGTTTGATGAAATTGATGACCGGAAGAAGATCAATATGATTAGTGAGATAATCTTTCAAAAACTGGATTAGTTATCAAGTAACTAATACACATAGTAGTTTCAATCTTAAAATCCTTTTGTCAATTTATACAATAAGAGGTGATCCTTAATTGTGATGATGATTACATGTAGTGATTATCGTGTGTGTGTGTGGCTTATGTAATTATAACAATAAGAGTTAATTAGAGGAAAAATAATCAAAAGATCAAGATGTTAATGAAGATAATTTTATCATCATTCCCAATAAGTGAAAGGTAAAAAAGTAAACCTCACGAATTAACTCAATGGTTCATTTTACTTTTTCTTAATCACAATCATCATCATCATGGACCAGAATCGTATAATCAAATCAATTGGCCAAAATGATCTTGATTAATGACAGTTAGTTTCAAGTCTCAAGGTATTCAAGTATTTAACCACTTTGACGCCTCTCACGATTACAATTAACACGTTGATTCATCTTACCATAATCACCATCATGGATGAGCATCATCAAGCTTCTAAAGTCTAGTTTTCTATTTAAATTAGCCTTTAGACTTGGATTCGAGCGTTTTATTTAGACTTTAGCTTGGACTTATACATTTGAGAAAATTTTTAGACTTTAGATTTTTAGACTTGGGCCTAAAAGTCTAATTGATGTGATGTTTTTGAGAACATTTTCTTTAAAACGTCACTTCAAAGCTAGAGAATAACTATTTCTCAATTCTCTCTCTTTCATCATCTCTCTCTCTCAATTACCTTCACTGTATCTGAGATCTATCTCATTATTATTATCAATCTTTCTTGATCTCACTTCTCAATCTCATTTGATTAATTGGAGGAGAGATGTCTTTCTCTCTTCTTTGGGAGAGATCGTGAGAGAGGGAGTGAAATGAGTAAGGAAGAGTTGAAGGTAAATGAGAGAGAGAAAGAAGGAAAGAAATTAAATGAGAATAGAGTGGTAAATGAGAGAAGAGAGAAGGTAAATGACAGAGAGTGAGGTGAAATGGTAGAGAGAGAGAGAGTGAAGGTAAATGAGAGAAGAGAGAGAGAGACAGAGAGAGACAGAGAGAGAGAGATTAGAGTAATTTAATTGTCTAAAAATTTTGCGTAAGATTTAAAGAGAACCAATGGTTTAACTGTTTCACTTTTCAAGCTCATTCTCTTTCTGGTCAGAATATTAACAGCAGAGGAAAATGTTTCACTGATTTGACACTCGAAGATGGCAAACAAAGTAGATTCACGGCATTTGGTCAAGACAGGAAATCGATCTGCGTTCACTTTCCACCACTGAAGAGGTTTGATTGAGTGATTTCCAACAACAGAGTATATATAATCGTCTAGCTCGTTCCGATTAGAATATTCAGCGAATTGTTTAAATTTTGTAGCGGAAAAAGATTGATCAGTAACTTGAGATTGATGAGCCCCTGAAGATGAACCAGAATTTTCTTAATAATACCTTTCAATCACACTTTTTGCTTTACTCTCCATTGGGCTGTTTTTAAAACAATTGACCCTTGGATCTAATATGGTTGCTAAAACTGAAAGATTGGTTTTCATTTTCTCTTCGTAGTCATTTAGTTTTGTTTTCATAGCTGCGATGCATTCATCCAATATTGTTGTTTTTTCATATTCATCAAGAAATTTGATGAGGGTAAGATGATTTGGCCAAATCAAGTTAAGAGTTGGATAACTTGATGAGCTCATTTCAGTTGTTGTTTCCTCGAATGGTCGCAAGAGCTTAATTATATTATCAGCAACAACCCAATCATTATCTGATAAAGTGAGAGATATGAAGTCAGAATCATTAATTGTTAACCAATTCAACACAGGCTTGAGATACAAAGCGCTTTCAATCATGTATAAAGTTGAGTTCCAACGAGTAACAATATCCAGTTTGGGTGTATTGAATTGATAACTTTTCGCATGTTTCTTTCAGTTTTTGTAACTTTTTTGGCGAATCATGAAGTGTGGACATGAGTTTACGTAAAGATTTAAAGTTACCTTTACACATATTCAGTCCTGATTGTACAACTAGATTAAGTATATGACAATAGCACCGTTGGTGAATATCATTAAAGAAAGTGAACCCAAATCGATCTTTGATCTCTTTAACTGCTTTCAAATTGTTAGTTGCATTATCAGAAGTGAAACCGGTAAACCTTTCCTTTATACCGAAAAAAGATAAACAATCTTCGAATTTTCTGGCAATTTCTTCACCTGGAATTAATCAACAAAGTGATTAATGAGTTGATTCAATTTTCATCAACAGTGATTATGACCTCATGAGTTGACCATTCAATGCTGTCCAGATATCAGTTGTGAATCCAAAGTTAGTTTTTTCGTGAGCTACTAGTCTAAGTTTTATCTTTCTTTGCATCTCAGAAATTGAGTTATTACTTTGGATTTGAAATTATCTTTGTGTGGGATCACTAAAGATGGACTTAGAGAGAGCAACAAAAGGCGGAAATTGTTGTCATCAACAAGAGTGAAAGGTAAATGTCCTTCCATAATAAATTTAATCAAATAATCATCGAAAGTTTTAATCACTTTGGTAGTTTTAAAATGAGAGTCCAATGTTTGATTATTCAACAATTTCTGATGAGTTTTTATATGATATTTTAGAGAATCTGAACCAGATTTACCACTAAATGTTTTATCACACTTTTTGCACTTCAACCGATTTCCATCAATCTCATCAAAGTTATTCCATTTCCACGATTTACGCTTTTTAGGTTGAGAATCACAATTGTCATCACAATCAAATAAAATGTCTTGTGAGTTTAGCTCCATTTGTACAATTAAAAAACTAAATGAGGCAACAGTAAAATTTGAACACGAAAAAAAAGTTGAACTAATATGAAATAACCAAACTATTGAATCGCAAATTTTGACTTGAAAATTATGTTCATTACAAGATGAAGATATCAACTAAAATTTACTGATTGAAAGTTAGCTAAGATACCAAAAGACTGTAATGTGATCTCTTAAAAACAATTAAAAAAATCAGAGTCCAAGTCTAAACTTAAATCTAATGGTCATTAGACTTTAGCTTCAGAGCTAATTTTGAAGACTAGATTTCTAGAAAATTTCAAAAATTGATTTGATTTGAGTTAGTTCAAGTCTAATTAGTTTAACCACTAAACGTCTAACGTCTTATTGAATCTCTAATGAGCATCATCATCATGGCTACTATAACATGACCAAATCTTTTCACCGCCAACAGTAATAATCCTTTCATGAATATACAATCACCATCACCACCAAGAAAACTTGTTCCAATACTTGAATAACTTGTATAATAATCATGGAACTGACCACTTTCACTATGAGATGTTGATCACGAGGAAAACGCCGATAGTTGAAAATCAGGTTGAAATCAGAAAAAAGTAAATAAAACAATTAAAATGAAAACACTTTCATCATCAACTTACTGGTCAATCACCCAACAAGTAGAGGTGAGAAAGTATCATCATTATTATTATCAATAAATGATCAATAATTAATAATCAAATTAGATTTGATTATTTGAAAGTGAAAGAGACTGGTCAATATTGAGAGACTTGACTGGACATTTGATTAAAGGTAAAAAATTATACAATGAGTTTACAAACAATTGGACAGTAAGAGAAAAAAAAATTAACAAAAGAAATTAAATTAAATCAATGTTGTCGATTACAATCAACTATTAAATTACATAATTAAGTGTTTAATAGTTGTCGACATGACCCTAATATAATAACACTTTTGGGTGGAGATACAGATTAATACAAAATGTGAAGAAAAAGTTACCTTGGTAATGGATAAGAAAGAAATTAATTTACTAAATTGTTGTTCTAATTGTTTGTATTATTATTGTATATTAATTGTGAATTTAGGTAAACACATAAGAAAAATAAATTAACAATTAATTAGAAAATGAATAATGAAAAGAAAGTCATTGTATCTCTTGAATTCATCAATATTGTCATATCTTCCCAAGGAATGGAGATTTCTAATTGTCAAAGTTTTTCTCATTTTTTGTTAACCATTTAATTAATCAAACAATTAAAAGGTAAAATATACATTTTGATTACATATCCCTTATCATTATCTTTAGACCAGATAATTAACTGTCAAACAAAGGGTAATATGACAGGTAATTGACAATGAACTTGATCACAATCAATGATACACAAAAGAAAGCAAATCATAAATGACAATCAAAAAATTAACCATTAGAATAATAGTTTTAATTGCTTCTAAAAGCTACAAATTTCGTATCAATGTAAATCATCAACAATTAGGTAATCAAGGTTACCATAATCCAGGTATATTAAAGTGATAATGGTGGTTGATTTTAATCAAAAACAATTAATGATTGTAAAAGCATAAACAATTTAAGGTTAAAAGGTTGTTAAATTGTTAATAGTAATACGTTATGTGTATTTTAATATTAAAAATTAAATTTGATTGTAATTGTGTTTCTCATTTTGTTGTTTCGTTTGATTGTTAATTTGTTGGGAGTAATCATCAGCAATAAATTTAAGTAGAAAGTGATTAGTTAATCTATCACGAAATTAAGTTAATCCAAACTTTCAATTAACAATTTAATTCTTAGTTTCAAATTGATTAACAAAAAAGTAGGTATGATTTAATTTTTCCCTTGAAAACAATCAAATTGTATTAATATTGATTGTCACTGTTAACATTTTAATTGTTGACATTGATTTGGTCAAGAAATCACTGATTAGGTTAATTAACTGTGATTGTGGATAAGATTTATTATTTGTATTCCTCTTGTCGAGTATCTTCATTGTTAATACTGTTGATAAAATTCTGAATTAAACTAATCAACTTTTTCTTTCTTTAACAATCTAATCAACTTGTGAAAAACTATCAGCTTAATAGTCACAATTAAATAGTGAAACATCAGCAACAATTAACAGTTAATTATTTTCCTTTCACTTTAAATTATAGCAGAATTAATGCTTCACACCTAATCAAATTAATCAACTTAACAGTTAATTGTATCGATTTTGTAAACAATTTACTAATCCAACCCTTGATTATGTAAAGTGATCACAATTAAAATATTAACCTTGTACTGTTTTTTTGAATACATTTTTTCAATTAAACAAAAACTGTTGAAAGTAATTGTAGTTAATAATTAATTAATTGTAACACACTCTAAGTTGATTGCTGATAATACATTGGTCTTTCATTTTGGATGCTGATTGTTGTTTAGAAACTAATTTGAAACAATAAAAAAAGGATCAACAATGTTTGGTATAATATAAGTGGGATCAATTTGATATTAGTTAATTAAATTTTATTAATTGTTGTTACATTGATTGTAACGATTTATAAAAGGATCATGATTAATAAAAATGATGATGTAAACATAATTGAATAAATTATCAACTGATTACTACAATCAACCACCATACAATTTAAGTGGATTTAAAGTTTAATGTCAAGGCCTAATGGTTTAACTTAACTGATTAACTGATTAATATGCTGGTTAATTAATAATAAATTAGTTGAACAATCAAAAAGTTGAATTCAGAAGATTGATAAGTTCTGAGACTGAAACTTCAATCGACTGAATTAAAGTGATAAAAAGATTGAAATTAATAACAAAGGTACAAGTTCGATAACTTGAACTGAGATTTTAGAACGAAACTTTTTTCGAACTTTACTTTTAATTTTGTTCGAAACAAAAATAAATCGATTGATTCTTCCAATCACTTGAAATTGACCAGAGCTGGACAGTAATCAATAATTACGATTCAATATTAAGCTTCAATTGATTGATTTAGAATCTAAATTGTTTATTAATAAACAATTTTGATAACTGGACAATGTTAGAACTTTTTTTTTCTAATCATTTTATATTTTTGAATAAATTGTTAAGGAAATTGTAGATTGTAAATGGTAACAATAATAATAAATTGTTAACAGATAACAATTTACCAATTGAATTAAAAATAGCAATAGGTAATTGGTAATCAAATCAATCATTGAATTAATCAGTTGAATGTATGTGTTTTGATACAAGACAGATGATTACAAAATGATAATCAATTGATTGTTGGGATTGTTATCATTTAATTGTTGATCATTATTATGATAATTATTATTATTATCAGATTTTGAGGATGAGATCAACAATTAATTAAATTGGATAAGAATTAAGAGGAAAAATTAGCTGGAAAAAGGAACAAAAAATCAATCACTTGTTAATCATCTCGTAGGAACAATATTGTTATTATTGTGATTAAATCGATTCGTAGGAGTAGATTAGTTGATTAAGAAGATTATCTTAATTCGCAAGGTTATCTGGTCATGATTAAGGTAAGAATCTATTAATTTAAATCGATTTCTTTATATTATTTTATGATCTGATCCAGTTAATTCATATTCATTTAGCTGAAAAGAGATCAACAGGAATTGATCATCATCATTAGTTGATTGTAGATCAAACGTGATCGAAAAAAATTGTCAAGGATCTTATTTAATCAAATCAACAAATTGTTACTTTGGTTAGTTAATTGTTGCTCTTTTTTTTTCTTTAGCACTTTGATGATTTAATTTTTTTTCTGTCTCATTTAGTTAGACTAATTTACTTTGCTTTTGATTACTTTCGCGATTTGAATGATACTTTCGAGAATCAAATTGAAACAATTAAGGGCTCCTAATTTGGTTGTTAACTATTTGATTGTTGTTGTTTGTTTATTAACACATTAACCTGATTGCATTTTGTTTGTTTGTTTATTAGTTGATTTATTTGTTTTAAATCGGAAAGAGGGAATTGGTTAAGTTAATTATGGATTAATGAAACAAAAGTGAAACAAATCAAATTAAGATTACCACTTGTTGATTGTTAGTCAATGACAATTGTGATGCTAATGATCACCAAGAATACAATTTACTTTTCACAACAATTAACGAGTAATTTGAAAGGATAAACAAATAGGATAAGTGATTCTTTCTTACCTTTGATTGAATATTTCCTGAGGTGAAAGGCCAACTGATTGAGGTGATTAGTAGAAGGAAATAAATTGATGATTTATTTTGAACACAAATTGTTGTTGGGTAGAAAATTTGTAGCATAATTGATTAAAAAGGGTTAAAAAAATCAGGCACAATTTAGAGTCACTCATTTAACCGAACACTTAATTAATCCAACATAGAGAAATTAAAAAAAAAATGAAACAACAATAAAATTAACCAAACAGATTTTAAGGCAATCGGCAATGGAGAAAAGTGAAACAGTTAATTGTCACCATCAAACTGATTAATCATAAATTATGGAGAAAAAGATCACTAATTAGAGATGAGAAACAATTAATAACACAGAGAAAATCGGTCACCATAATTGACAAATGGAAAAGAGAATAGAACAAAAAAAGAATCTAAAATCCAAAATGGTTTCCAGTGGTAGAGAAACGATGATGACAAAGTTCATTTGTCAATATGAGAAAACTGATTAATATTATTAACCAGTTAATAGAAAAAGTTTAATTGTTAACAGTGATTGTGATTAACGTTAATTGTCACCGAGAAGTGAATGACACTCACAGGGAATATTAATCATGATTAAGAATTGGAACTAAATGAAAATCATGGAAGTTTAATCATCGAATGATCTTTAAGAATAAAAGAAAATTTCTTAACGGACAAAGAGAGAGAAGGAGAGAGAGAGCGATAGTTCATTCGACTCACTTTTTGTTGTTTATCTTTTTCTTTTTCTCTCTCTCCCTTTCCCTCTCTTTTTCTTCATCTCCCATTTTTCATCTTCCTCATCATCATCATCATCATCTCTTTCTCTCTTTCTTTCTTTCTTTCTAATTGTATGGAAATTGTTTTCTCACTAAATGTTGATCATTTTGATACAATTTTTAATAAGCAACGATCATTTTATAGACCAATTTATTCAATGATTTCACTTCTAATTGATTAATTGTTTGAATTTCAATTGATTGTTCATTTGAATTTCGGTGAATTGCTTTTTTTTCTGGTAAATTCTCATTCGATTCATTTAAATGATCAGGAAGGATTATTGATTCAGGTAAGAAGACAATAAGAGTTGGTCCGACATTTTATTTTTCTTTTGTCTGGTAAACAAGTTAAGCTTTTATTCCAATGTTTACATTGTGTTGCCTTAATTTACTTGATTGTTTCCTTAATTGTGATTGATTTTTTTTCATTCTTTTTCAATTTAGTTGCCTAATTATAGAAAGATGGTAATCAGTGACTTTGAATTTAGATTTTCTTTCGAAAAGGGTTTCATTTCCATCGATGAAGTTTTCTCTTGGTGGTCAATACTTTCACTGTTTTCGCTGGCGTCCAGACCCATGGTGTTGATTAACTATATGATTTAATTGTTTTTTCTCCTTTTCTGTGAAAGTAATTAATTGTGAGACGGTGAGAAATCTCTAGGTGACCTCGGTCAGTAACTTGAGTTGACCGTCACTGGGACAATGAATCGTTACTAAGTACTTAATCTTTGGCTTAATGCTAACAGGTTGTTGACTCTGTTAGTTAATTATCATTGAAATTCAACGTTAATTAACATGCTAAATTGACTCTTTTATCTTTTTCTCATTTCTTTCTCTCTCCCTCTCTAGCTCTCCATTCATGTTCATCTAATTCCGGAAACTTTTGGACTCCAAATGGGAAAAAAACATGGCCACTCCTAAGAGATTCTAATGGGTGATGGAAGATAAACAATGATGACCAGAAACAACCAAAGAGGAAAAGGAAACAATAACAAAAAAGAAAAAGAAAAAGAAAAGAAATTGAAATGAAGGGATGAACAGATAATCTCTGTTCTGGAAAAAAAGGAAACCCTTTATTTTCATATTCATCGTTGGTTAACCAGATTAAATTGTTAGAATTACGTTCTCGTTATTTTCTTCCATCAAAAATGTAGACACTTTTCATTGATTGTGTAATTTCTGGTTACCCTCAACAATTGAAGTTCCAAGAGGAAAAAAGACTCAATCAAAATTGAAGACAGTTCCATGTTCTTGGTCATTTATCCTTGAATATTATTCAACTCTTATGAATCTCTAAGCGAGTTCAGATTAACTCAAGTTTCTATTAATTCCTCTTTCTACAAACACTTATCTTCTCTGTCTTATTCTCCTCATCTTTTCCTCTTTCATCATCATCTTCTTACTTCTGCGTCGAGAAAATTTCTAGTTTTCTCTTGAAATCCATCTGTGAATCTCAGTTTTTAGAATCATCTTGACAACTCTTACCTTTTATTTCTGGTTTGTTTTTATTTTCTTTTTTGATACAATCAATCTTAGTTTGTCTTTTTCTAATTGTGATGATACCTGATCAATGAACAATCAGAAATTCTCATTAATTTGATCAATTTGAACACCAAGAGAAACAAATATCGGTGAGTTTTTTCATCTTCTTTCATTTTTAAATGCCTTTTTTAGCCTTGTTTGGTTTTCTAATTTATTGTTTTTTCTATTTTCTATAGAATTGATTGATTTCCAAAGCTAATTATGGATCATCTTTTATTCTAATTATCATCTTAACCGGCATTTTATATTGTGTCATATCATTTGTAGTTAATTTAACTGGTGTTGTGATTATCCACTTTCTTTGTTTATCCAACAGCAATAAGGCGATTCAATGATGATATTTTCTGTGAAAGATTTTGGGTTTTACCGACTGGTCAATTTTTGTTTACTCATCTTGATTTGTGGTTCCAATGTGAATGGTGAAGTTTTTACTGCTCTTGTTGACCTGGAAAAGCTTTTGGAAATCGAAAGGACAATTGTTTCATCATTGGATTCATATTTAATTGGTGAAGAGAGACGATTAAGACAATTGAAGAGCATTCGAGAAAAATTTGCTTCAATTGAATCGATCGCTAGTCAAGATGTTCAATCTTATTTGGCCAACCCCGTTAATGCTTTTCTTTTGGTAAAAACACTCACCTCTGATTGGAGAAATGGTAAAGTAATCAAATTGTTACAATCAATCGATTTCCTTTTGATTATCATCAACATAGATCATCATAATTATTGCTAAGCTTTCAGAAAACATATCCTCGTATTCAACATGGATAGAAATTCATTCATTATTAAGATAAGATTGAAGGAAATTCATTTCTAATTCATCCTTTACGTTGATTGTTATCGTAATTTGGTTTCAAGTCAGCACAAAATGAGCACTAATTATGTTTTAAGTGTTTACTGGACAAGATGATCTGAAGATCTAACCTTGATCTACACTCATCAGGATGAGGATGTCACGTTGACGTTAATTTTAATTTATTTCTATATTTAAGTCAACTTATCGTTTCGACCATTTTTTCATCATGAAAACTTTTGAATTGAGTTATTGAAATGAACTATAAAGATGAAAGTTGAACAATTAACCGTCAAAGAAGATGGAGAAACAGTCTAATTATAATTGTTGATGAAAAAAAATTGATACATTTTACTAAGTCCATTTAATGTCCATTAAATTGTTTTCCCATTCTCATTAATCTAATTGTTTTCTTTTTCTCTAATAGCTGAAGCCTTGATGGTTGAAAAATCTTATGAAACTGGTCAACAATTAATCTATCGAGTTCAAAATTCTAGTGGTGAGACTTTCCCTTCAGCTGAAGATTTTAATGGAGCAGCTGATGCACTTTTACGACTCCAGGATACTTATAAACTGGACACTTCAAGTTTAGCCAGGGGAGAGATTCGGATTGCTCAACAACCTCAACATCATCCTCTCTATGACTCTAGTAACCCTGACGATTCACCTTTTACCTTGGTATCACCTAAAAGAGTTGAACTCAGTGCTGGTGATTGTTTTGATCTTGGTAAATATTCATATGTAAATGGTGATCATTATCATACAATCCTTTGGATGCAAGAAGCTTTAGACCGATGGGAAGAGGAGAGTTTAAAAACAGCTGACAAAGCCGAAATTCTCGAATATCTGGCCTTTTCAACTTTCCGCCGAGGGAACGTTCGTCATGCCCTTAAATTGACCAATGAACTACTTCGTTTGGCTCCGAATCATCCTCGAGCAGTTGGTAACAAGGTTTACTATGAGGAGGTGTTGGGTCATTCTGGTAAAGCAAAGTTACGTGGTGATGTTGGTGACGATGATGAGGTTCCAATTGATGAAAACATTTCTACTGTTGATTCACCTGTAACCCAAGAAAGACAATCATATGAGGCTCTTTGTCGAGGAGAAACCATTTTACCTCAGCGAATAACCAAAACTTTAAATTGTTTCTATTTAAATACAACCAACAAACATCCTTATTTACGTTACACTCGAATCAAGGTTGAAGAAGCTTATAAGAAGCCATTAATTTTAATTTATCATGACATCATGTCAGATAATGAGATGGAAACAATCAAACAATTAGCTTTACCTCGACTTAAACGAGCAACTGTTCAAAATCATAAAACAGGTAAATTGGAAGCTGCTCATTATCGGATTAGTAAAAGTGCCTGGTTAAAGGGAACTGATGATCAAGTTGTTGATCGGGTTAATCAAAGAATCGAAGATATTTCTGGATTAACTGTTGATACAGCTGAGGAGCTACAAGTGGTCAATTATGGTATCGGTGGTCATTATGAGCCTCATTATGATTTTGCCACACAAAAAGAAATGGATTATCATAAGGCTGATCCATTTGCAGGCCTTGGAACTGGAAATCGCATTGCAACTTGGTTAAATTACATGTCCAATGTTGAAGCGGGTGGTGCAACCGTTTTCCCAACATTGGAATTGACTCTTTGGCCTAAAAAAGGATCAGCCGCTTTCTGGTATAATCTTCATCCAAGCGGCGATGGTGATCTTTTAACTCGACATGCCGCTTGTCCTGTTCTGGTTGGATCGAAATGGGTATCAAATAAATGGTTCCATGAAAGAGGACAGGAACTGAGAAGACCTTGTGGATTAAAGCGTAATGATTGATCGTAAATCTAATAATCATTTTTTAAACGATAATTAGTCCAATCAATATTTATATTTACTTCAAGTCAACATTTCCTGTTCCTTTCACCAAACATTATGATAAAATCATCAAATCTAATCAAATGTGCCAATATTTATATCAATTGTGACAAAATTTCAATATCATTTCACATTTAATGTTTAACTGGTATTGACAATCTTAAACCAAATCGCTTAAATTGTTTCTATTCAATTCACTTTCCTTGTGACAAAGTCTACAAACGATTCTTTCTAGGTAATCATAATTGTCGATCTCTTTCTCTCTCTTTTTTCTCTACCTTTTTTACTCAATTATGTAAATACCAATTGATTAAAAAAATGATCGATATCAAATTTTAAGGACCAATTGGTAACTAGAAAAAGGAGAGATTATAAAATTGCCTTGACAGGCTCTACAATGAAAGTATCATATGTAATAAGCAATAAAAAGTACCAAAAGTACTAAATGTATGAAAAAATGCAAACCAAAAACTTGATTGAGTTTTGTTTCCGCTTAATTTGATTATTGTGGTCAGTTTATCATTTGAAAAACTTTTTAAGATCATCGACTTCTCGTTTCATCCAATTTGTATTGGTCCTTATCCAATCTAACCCTTTGGCTACTGTTGTTTCTTGACCAGAGAAATGATTCTTGTTGAAGAAATCTTCAATGTCTTTGGCTTCTGCTTCGGAGGCAAAACCTTTAAGAATATTCTGTTGATAGAAATGAAAAAGAAGATATAATTTGAGGACGAAAAAGAGAATTGACAATCCAACTGACCTCAATTAACCGGACAATAGCATAATGAGATCCGTAGCGTCTTTTAAATTCAACTGAATTTTCCTTGAAAAATTTCCAAGATTCATCTCGTCCCAGCTTCGAGGAAGCGATACCAATGATGGCTAACCAAGCATCTTGAGATCTCACTTGATCCTGAAAGAGTAGAATTAGAGTTAATCTAAATCTATTTCAAAGGTCATTTAATTAATACAATTGATGTTTACCGATAGTGTAAATTTGAGAAGTCGTCGCATTCGAGCTGGATCATTGGTGCTCCCCATACATTGAACTAATCTGAGTTTCTCTTCGATAAGATCTGAATCACGATGTAACTTTTTTAGTTAATAAGAAGAAATAGAAATTAACTTATTAGAATATGTGATTGAATAATGTAATGATTAACTCGAAGAAGAGTTTGTTAATTAGAAGAAATAGAAATTAATCAATTAGAATATGTGATTGGAGTGTTGTAGTGATAAACTGGAAGAAGAGGTTTTACCTTATAGAAAGAATCGAAAGTTTGATCATCACAAGAAGAAGCGACTGCTCGATAAACACAACTTCGAATATCGGGATTTATTGGTTTTCCTTCGAGATGATTCTTGAATCGTGACCAAGATTCTTTAATTACTGGTTCGTATCTGAAAGAGACCAAACGATTAAAACCAAAGCTCTTAGGAGATTCTCTGTATGAGCGTTAGGGTCTTTCGATTCGAATCCAAGTTTATCGAATATTTTTGAATAAAGTTTTACTCCTAGTGCGTTGAATTTATCAGTTAAATCAGTATAAGAAAGGAGCGAGCCCAGTTTACCGAAACAATTATCGATAGCGACCCAAGTTGAATAATTGTCTTCATCAGAATAAGACTCAAGGAGTGAAAGGACAACTCGAGTAGAGATATTACCGGAAAGTGCAAGAGCCAATGAATCATTAAGTATCTGTAATCGATCAACAGCTACTAATTGTTTCGCTGAAATTGCTGATTTAAATTGGTTCAACATTTCAGTTGAATAATTTACTCGATAGAAATCCATCACTTTTGGATTGAGTTTAATCCAATCATTTGGAGACACATTTGGTATAATCAATTCGGTTGTTCTTTCAGTCATAAGAGTTGATAAGGCGACTTTGTTTGGATCTTTAGAAGTGATTATGGAGATTGGAATCATCCACATCATTTGTTTCTCTTCGTCAGTTAATACTCCATCAATAGAGAATTTTTGTTGTTCTAATTTAAGAACACGATTGTTTCCATCTTGTCTTGATTCTACTTTAATCACCGGATAACCGAGTTGTTTAGTCCATGTGGGCATCGTCTTTCCAACAGGTTGATTACTTGCAGCTTCCAATGAGTCCCATAGATCTTGAGTAACAGCATTTCCATAAGCATGTTTATCAAGATACTCATGTAATCCTTTACGAAAAGCCTAACAATTAAAATGAGTTATTTGAGTATTTATGTAACTTGATCTACGTGGAATTTTGAATTAAGAAACTGGTGAAAATTTACCTTATCTCCAATCCAATTGTAACACATGCGAATTACTGATGCTCCCTTTCCATAGGAAATTTGATCGAAAATCGAGTCAATATCATCTGGATGATAAACTGGTACCTCGATGGGATGACTGTTACGAAGAGAATCGGTCTCAAGAGTAGGAAGTGATACGCAAGCAACAAATTGAGACCAAATGTCAAAATGAGGGAAAATTTTATCCACTGCAAGATATTCAGTGAAACGGGCGAATCCTTCATTGAGCCAAAGGTCAGTCCACCATTCCATTGTTACTAAATTACCGAACCATTGGTGAGCAGTTTCATGAGAAACTGTTAATGCGATACCTTCTTTGGTAGAAGATGAAGTATTTAAAGGATCAGTAATGATTCTCATCTCTCGATACATAATCGCACCCCAATTTTCCATGGCCTGATAAGCGAAATCAGCAACTCCGATATGATCCAATTTACCCAAGGGAAACGGGATATCGAAAAAATCTTCATAAAGAGTGAGAGATTCAGAGGCCACTTTCAGTGCGAATGTCCCTTGATCTTTTTTCCCCACGGTGTGTATACTCGTATTCGTGTGTTACGTTTAGTAGTCGTTTCCACATACTCATAGTCACCAATTACGAAAGCAACGAGATAAGATGACATAACTGGTGATGGAGCGAATTTAACAATCTTAAGATTTGGATTCTCTGGGTGTGGAATATCATTAACTGGATCAGTGTTGGATAAAACTGTTCGGTCTTTCGGAGCAATAATGGTCACCTCGAATCTCGCCTTGAATGAAGGCTCATCCCAACATGGAAAAGCCCGACGAGTCTCAGTGGCCGCAAATTGGGTAAGAGCACCATATCGATCCTCTCCATTTGGTCCCTTGTATTTGCTACGATAGAAACCAACCATTTGATCATTGAGAATCCCAGAATATATAAACGATAAGACACCATTTCCAGTTTTAAGTTTCTGGGCAAATTTGATATTGGCCTTTTTCTCAACCGTGTCAATGGTCACTTGTCCTTGATGAGTCACTAAAGAGAAAATAAAAAAAGAGAAAATTGTCAATAATGGTAACACAACAATCGCCTCATGTGTCAACACCGGTAGAAACCAGAACGCTTGTTTTGATCTGAGGAAATAGAAATACACTTACCCCCTGATTCAGATTTAAAGGTTGCCCTTTGAATCTCAATTTCAGCGACATTGACGACAATCAAATCAGTGCTTTCGTGTACAAATACCTCGATGTCCACTTTACCGGAAAAGACAAATTTCTCTAAATCCGGTGTCACCTCCAATTTGTACAATGAGGGAATCACATTTTTTGGTAACCTCTTGTAATGTTTGGGTTTAACTGATGAAATCGGCGGTGACATTTCCTTCAGATCGGAGACACTTTCACTTTGAAACAAAATCTAATCACAATTGAATCAATTTAAGTTGAAAAAACAATGAAAACTTGACCAATATGGTTAATCCGAAACAGAAAAGGGAAAACAAGAAACAACAAAATATTGTTACCACAAATTAGAAAACAACAGACTGAATAGTTGCTTTGATCTTTGTAATTTGATTCTCAGCTAATTGTCCACAGTGAAGCCTTTATATTTAGACTCTTCCAAGGAAATGTTGGTTATTAAATTTCACTTCGAACAACAGTTGAAAACATAATCAACTCTCTTTCAAATAATCAAGTACCAAGAGTATCAGAATCCAATACTTGGTTTACCTTCACAAGAATAGAAACAAAAAAAAAGGAACCGAACCCAATTGGTGAGACGTTTTTCTATTAACAAATTAATCACATTGTCGACAAAAAGGTGATCAAATGATTAAGATGTGATTCGCCTTGATTTATTGTTAATTGTTTTCTTTTTGTAACAATAAAATCAACGGATCACATTATTTACTAATTGTCTGGAGTAAAGATCAGGAAAAACTTCTTGGTTATCAGTCAATTCATTCATGTGTCATGATGACAGTTTGTTACTCTTGTGATTAGATAATTTGAATTTCAAATGATCAAATTAACTGGTTAATTGTTTTATTTTGATGACTTGTAAACATTAAACTAGATTGATTAGGATTGTGTCTCAAGTATTTTTGTGTACATTTATTATCCTCGTTGGATTAATTGTTTAGAATTGAAGGGAAAAAATGACGGTAATTAAGTAAATTTAGAAGAAATTTCTTATTCTAAATCCAGTTTAATCTTAATTAATTAAGTGTAGTAAATTACTTTCATCTGTTGAGAAAACATTGAATTCTTTATGGTTATAATAAAGTATAAAACTTATGGGAGATTAATTTGATTTAGAATCAAGATAATCTTTAATATCATTGAGTTCTCGTTTCAACCATTCGGAGTTTGATTTGATCTTTTCCAAACCTCGAAGAATAACTTGTTCGTGGCCAGAGAATGAGTTTTGCGAGAAAAATTCTTCCACTTCTTTGGCTTTTTCATCGGAGGCGAAATCGGAAATGATGCACTAAAAAATATAATAAACAATTAGAATTGTACGAAAAAAAAAGAATTAAAATCATAATAATCACCGCAATTAAACGGGCATTCGAATGGTGAGATCCATAACGTTCTTTGAATTCAGCAGCATTTTCTTTGAAAAATTTCCAAGCTTCTTCACGACCATTTTTTGAGCCCACGGTCGATATAACACCGATCCATCCATCTTGGTATTTAACTTCACTCTGATTTTAATTTTGACGAAACGTTAAATTAGAATTTTATAAGACAAATGAAAAGTAATAAAGTAATTTACCGAAAGGGAGAATTGGAGGACCTTTCGAAGTCTTTCAACATCGGAAGTGGCACCGGTCGCTTGTAATAGCCTGACTTTTTCCTCGTTGAGTTCTGCTTGTCGGTACAACTGAAAAAAGAGATTTAAATCGATAAGAATTGTGAATAAATCAGCAATAAAATGGTGTAAATACCTTAAAGAAAGAGTCGAAAGTTTGATCATCACAAGACGAAGCCACTGATCGATACACACAATTTCTCAAGTCCGGATTGATTGGTTTGCTTTCCAAATGACTTTTAAATAGAACATGTGATTGTTTGATTACTGGATCATATTTAAATTTGGCCAATCGATTAAGAACCAAAGCTCTTAGGAGATTCTCTGTATGAGCGTTAGGGTCTTTCGATTCGAATCCAAGTTTATCGAATATTTTTGAATAAAGTTTTACTCCTAGTGCGTTGAATTTATCAGTTAAATCAGTATAAGAAAGGAGCGAGCCCAGTTTACCGAAACAATTATCGATAGCGACCCAAGTTGAATAATTGTCTTCATCAGAATAAGACTCAAGGAGCGAAAGGACAACTCGAGTAGAGATGTTACCGGAAAGAGCAAGAGCCCATGAATCATTAAGTATCTGTAATCGATCAACAGCTACTAATTGTTTCGATGAAATTGCTGATTTAAATTGGTTCAACATTTCAGTCGAATAATTTACTCTATAAAAGCCAATAACTTTTGGATTGAGTTTAATCCAATCATTCGGAGACACATTTGGTATAATCAATTCGGTTGTTCTTTCAGTCATAAGAGTTGATAAGGCGACTTTGTTTGGATCTTTAGAAGTGATTATGGAGATTGGAATCATCCACATCATTTGTTTCTCTTCGTCAGTTAATACTCCATCAATAGAGAATTTTTGTTGTTCTAATTTAAGAACACGATTGTTTCCATCTTGTCTTGATTCTACTTTAATCACCGGATAACCGAGTTGTTTAGTCCATGTGGGCATCGTCTTTCCAACAGGTTGATTACTTGCAGCTTCCAATGAGTCCCATAAATCTTGAGTAACAGCATTTCCATAAGCATGTTTACTAAGATACTCATGTAATCCTTTACGAAAAGCCTGAAAATCAAAATTATTTTTTAAATGAAGTTTTGGTAAAACTTTGATTAAGAATACGAATGAAAACTCACATCATCTCCAATCCAATCATGACACATTCGAATGATTGATGCACCCTTTTCGTATGAAATTAAGTCGAAAATTGAGTCAATATCATCCGGATGGTCAACTGGTACTTCGATAGGGTGACTACTTCGGAGTGAGTCCAAATCAAGTGCGGGAAGTGATGCAAAGGCAACAAATTGAGACCAAATGTCAAAATGAGGGAAAATTTTATCAACTGCAAGATATTCAGTAAAACTTGCAAAACCCTCGTTAAGCCAAAGGTCAGTCCACCATTCCATTGTCACTAAATTACCGAACCATTGGTGAGCAGTTTCATGAGCAACTGTTATAGCAATTCTTTCTCTGGTAGCAGATGATGAGTTCAATGGATCTGTTAAAACGGCTACTTCTCTATATGTTATTAATCCCCAATTTTCCATTGCACCGGATGCGAAATCAGGTATAGCTATATGGTCTAGCTTGTTCAACGGGAAAGGAATATCAAAATAATCTTCAAATAGAGTCAATGACTTTGAAGCTACTTCGAGTGCGAATGTCCCTTGGTCCTTTTTACCCAACTGGGTGTAAACTCGGATTCTTGTATTACGCTTGGTTATTGTCTCCAAGTAATCATATTCACCCACAATAAAAGCAAGAAGATAAGTTGACATAATTGGTGATGGAGAGAATTTAACAATTCGTAGATTTGGATTCTCTGGGTGTGGAATATCACTAACTGGATCAGTATTGGATAAAACTGTTCGGTCTTTCGGAGCAATAATGGTAACTTCAAATTTCGCCTTAAATGAAGGCTCATCCCAACAAGGGAAGGCACGTCGGGCATCAGGAGCCTCAAATTGAGTAGTTGCTGCATATCTTTCTTCGCCATTAGGAGCCGTGTATTTGGTTCGGTAAAAACCTTTCATTTTATCGTTCAAAATACCAGTAAATAAAAGTGATAAAACACCATCTCCAGTCTTAAGGTTGTCACCAAACTTAATCAAGGCTTTTTCGTTCACCGGATCGAGAGTTACCTGGCCCATTGATGAATCTAATAGTAGAGAAATTAATTAATACTAGATAATCAGATTAATTTGTTCTGTTTAATTACAACTACACACTTACCTTGTGATCCAGATTTAAAGGTCGCCTTTTGAATCTCAATTTCAGAAACATTAAGGGTAATCGAATTAGTACTTTCCTTAACAGATACATCGATGTCCACTTTACCGGAAAAGACGAATTTCTCCAGATCTGGTTGTAGTTCCAGTTTGTAAAGAGTTGGAATTACAGTTCTGGGTAATCGTTCATAATGTTTTTTGGCTTTGAGAAAAGTTGACATGGTGATTTGGCGATCAAAACAGAGTGACACTGAAGGTTTTAGCTTTTCCAACAAACACTTTTTTCCAAGAGAAGATGTGGTGATTAGTCTAAATGATGAGTAAACTATAGAAAAAGAAGGAGTAATTAGAAAATGTTACGAGATAATTGATGAAACTGCACAGTCAACAAATTTTGTTGCTAAAAGGTATGATACCGATTAGAATAAAATCGATCTACAGATAAGCCGAAATATGAGAAAAAGAATAATAAAATCGATTCTCTGAGCGGGTCTATTGAAAAATGAGAATGGAAACCAAGTAAGATGAGCAAATGGAGTAATAAACCATAAAGCTAATCAAATGGATAATATCCTTTTCATTTGAAATGTCTTCGAATTCTCTTATTCTCAAGACGTCAGCTAAATGAGATCAGATAAATCTGCTTTTCAACGTCAATTAATCTCAATTTAATCACATTCTACTAATGTAAATTGTTACTAATTGAAACAGAACAGGAATAACATTAGTGAGAATATGAATTAAAATAAAAAAATACAAGCGCTTACCTTGGGTAATTGAGCGACCAGTAACAACTACAGCTAATGAACGAGTTAATAAACCGTTAATCATGTAAATCAATCCGAAAATATTGATTGTAATTAAAGTTTTCAATCAATTAAAGAAATCAACAATCAATTTAAAAGGTGAAAGTTAAAATTTTCAACTTAAAAAAAGTAAAACAATGAATAATCTATTCGTTCATAGATGTCACTAGGTCGCAAGTTTTTCTTCAAATAGAAAATATTTCTGTTTCTTTTTCTCTTTCTTTCTATTCACTCGAATAGTTTCTAAAACGAACACTAGATGGCGTAGCTGAAATTCGCACGAATTTTAGAAAATTGAAAATTTTTAATTGTGACAATTAAAACAAAGAAAACTTTTGTTAATTGTTTCTTTCACAATTGTACAAAAATTCAACCTTCTTACTAAATACATAATATTACATAATATTCAAGTGTTGCACTTTATCACCATTGGAGAATTGATGAAAAGGTAAATCGTTTTTATTGTTCAATCGCTTCAGAATTGTGATTAGTTGATTGTTTAAAGTTTTCGATCACTGATTCATTTAGTTTGGAAATTTTTTCTTCTTCTTCTCTTTATTGAATTTATTTGAAAGGTCATTTTAAATACAAGCAACTCACCAAACAATCAAAGTTGATTGAGAAACATATTCACATGAACCATGAACCATGATTCTGGGTCAAAGGCAGGTCATCATCATGAATGAATCAACTGAATTAACTTTATTATTATTATGATTATTAACTCAGTTTGAGATGATTGTAAATGTGTGTCTGATGGTGTTGACTTTAGAGGTTGTTGATTGTGTTACATGTTACCAGTTGATCAATCAGATTATAATATTTACAGTTAATTGGACTCTTTTTTTTAACGAACACTTTAGATCGGCTATTTGACTTTTTTTAACGAACTTTTTTTTTCTTTTCTTCTTTTGGATAGGTCAACTGAATTAAAGAATATAGATTATATTTATAATCAACATTTAGCGATAATCATGATAATCAGTGATAGAAAGTGAAATCAAATTGAAATGCGAAAAAAAAGAGACGAAAAACTGACCTGGAGATCTGATCGACGAGAGAAACAACAATCAAGTAATGATCAAGTCCACTGATTAGTCGAGTTTGATAATTGATTTGGAGAGAGAGAGAGATTTTAATTGTTACAATTGTTTGGTCATTCTAATTTATCCTTAATCTGACCAACAATTTACAATACAATAGGTTAACATGCAATCTTCAATGTTAATTAATTGTCTGTCTTTCTCATTCGTGGTTGATTTAATTCACTTTGATTGATGTCATTTGTTTCTGTCATTTAATTGTTTTTAATTATCACTTATTAACTTAAATAATTATGAAAGGTAGCTAATTACAATTTATGGTTAATGTGTCTTTTAGTATTTTAATTGTGTTTGCAGTTGCGATTAAATTAAATCTCAGACTTTGTATGATAAAATTATCAACAATTAACAGGTAATAAGTGTTAAGGTCAATCAATTGACCATAACGGTGATTAGTTAATTGGGATCAAATTGCTGGAGTTTAAAGTTGTCAATTGATTGAAACTTTATTGTGGTCAATTAATTGTTACAATTGAAGAAAGAAAAATTAACTCACATGTAAAAGGAAACGGATGTAGATTATTATGAGATCATCATGAAGAATGAAAATTCAAATGAAAGTAAAAAAGAGAGAGAAATAGACAAAAAAAGAAAGAGATGATGATGATAAGGAAGATAAATCATCTTCAATTGACCTTAAATTGTGAGTTGATTTGATTATAGTTGAATAGACGAGTTAATTTGCTGCTCTTGATTGACTTTCACTTTCTATTATAACAATTTAACCTTCCAACCAATCAAACCTTTTCAATTTTAATCATAATCAACTAATCACAGTTTTTGTTTCAACATTAACTTTTAAATTGTCCAAGAGTAACAACCTTTTAACAATTAGATTCAATTGTCTGATTACAATTTAACATGTCAAAAGATGGATAATCAAATCAATTCATTAAAGGTTTATAATGATAATCATCATGTTGATTAACAAAAAAAACTATCAAATAGATGAATAAAAAAGTTGTGTAAATAAATTGGTAACAATTTAAACACTGGCCGCAATTAAGGATCTCGTTAATTAGTAATCAACTGAATCAATGAAGAAACAAATCAAAGTTAATCAACTATTATATTTACTCATCTTTACCTTTTTTTTTGCATCTTAATTGTTGATTATTCGTACAACAATCAAACCTAATGGAAGTTCAATTTGAATGGTAATCTTTTGTTTATCTTAATTTGATTGTCTTTCATTGGTGAGATCACAATTGATCATTTGCTTTTCAATCAAATTAAATTGTTTTTTGTTTCTCAACAACAATTTAACTTGCAAACAGAAATTAAATAATCGATTGATTGTCTAACCGTTTCTGTCCAATTACAATCTAACTTTTTTTTTTGCTTCTTCTCATCTCTTGTAATTCATGTTTTCAATTGTTCCTGAGAAATTATCATGAAATAATCCTCATGATCATGGTGATCATTGAAATCTACAAGGTTACGATTGGCCTTAAGAATTAAATTGTCGAGAAAAAAAAACGATTTCATTTTCATCCTCGATTGAACAAATTCTGGTTTCATAGACCTTGGATCTTGATCTTACTGAATTAACTTAATCACAAACCTAAATCTGGTTCTGATGATGATTAACTAATCATTTTGTTTACAATGTTGAGTAAAACGAGTATGTAATATATAAGTTGAGTAATTAAGGGGTTTAAATGTTGATTAAATCATTTTAAAGGTAAAATCTGATTTCACTTAATCATTTATTTCAATCAAAATGCTAAGTGATTAAGTGTCTTGAACAATTAACTTTGAAAGTCGTTCAATGCACCAAGGATTGATTAATATTAATCATTTAACAACGATTTATGATTAACATTTCCTTATCCTTATATAATTATGATTAAAATTATGTTCAATTTAATTATTTATTTATTATTATTATTTTTTTACTTTTCTCTTAATCAATTTAACTACAATTAAGAATTAGTTACTTTTTTAACCTTCCAACAATCAATTTTTTTTTATCAAGATCATGTTAATCATTGTAGACGAAGGATATTCAACATTAATTAGTATTGTAAATCCATGTGATTAATTGTTAACAATTTACAATAATTATCGTCGTCGTCAAATTGTAAATTATTGAGCTTTAAATCATCATTATGTCAATTGATGATTTAATCAGTTAACAATCAATATTCAATCAAGTAGAATGATTTAACAATTAATTGTAGATTGATGAGTTAATTGTTTAATGTTAATTGTGATAATCAAAGAAATGGTTTAGGAAAATACTTTACAACTGAAATTCAATGAAAATCTGCTAATTGTTGTTTGAGAAAAACACAATCAGTATGACTCATTAATTGTTACTATCCTCAGGTAAGTTAACAATTAATCGTGATAACAATACAAATCATTGTAAATAATATGAACATAATGATCATTGACTGTGAGTTAACAATTAAGTTAATTAACTTTCACTTAGAAATATAAACTTGAATGTTTTTCCTTTGAACAAATCGTTTACAATCAACTTAATTGTTGTTAACTCGTTTCCCTAATCACAATCATAAACCTGTTGATCATTTGGCTTGTTATTTTTTTTATATTATAAATACACTTGGATTAATCTATTACCATGTTAATTGTGATCAAAATTCCGTTTACAATTAACTTGATTGCCATTCCAATTCAAGGTTAATCTTGTAAAAACTTTGATGAAACTTCACCAACAAATTTCAACAATTAAATCCAAGGTTAGTTAAGGTCAATTGACTTTGAAAAAATAAAATTAAACGAGATTTTTATTTTCATGTTTCACTGATTTAGTTAACTAATCAACTAATTGTTTGCTTTAAATAGTAGTCAACATAATCAGTGGTTAGTTTTTGAATGATATTTACCTTGAGAAATTTAAATCTTCAAATTATCAAGAGCAATTTAACTTTTAGACTTTAATTGTTGACTTGATTGTTCAATGTTATCACAAGTAAATCAAATTAAGTTGTTCAATTTCACAACAATTAACAAACCAATTGAAAAAAAAGGTTTGGCTTTCTAATCCTTTTCCAGTAATCATCATGAAATCAAATTAACTAACAATTAAGAAAGTAGGTGTTTGGCTAATTACAGATAAATTTAATAGACAGCTCACAATTAACTAATTGTCTGGTTATAATCTGTATATTAGTAATTAGCATTATATTACTCATGTTAACATTTTTGTTGTAGGTTTTTAATTGTTACAATCATCATGAATTATTTAAATTACTATCTATGGGTTTATCCATTTGTATTCATTTAATTGTGTAGGTTTCTTAGCTTGATTGTTACAATCAAATTAATTGTAAATCTGATAGATGGTTAATCATTTCTAATTATGATAATGAAATTGTGTTTCTTTGTTAATTGTTGATTTGTGATAATTGTTAAAATCTAAAAACGAGTTGACCTGATCAATTATAATTAGATTCAATGTGACCTTTGATTTAAATTGTGTCCACAACAATCAAGTAAATTAAATCTTACAACCAAATTAAGAGGAAGATATTGAAGAGTAATGAAAAATGTTAAAGTCAAACGATTAACAATTAATTTTAATTGTTGTCTAAAAGATTAGAGGTGAATTAAGGTTAACAAGGAAATAATAAAATCAATGTAAAAGTTTAAACAATTAGTTAAATAAACTTTTTTATTTCGTGATTTGAACATAATCAACATGATTAAACATCTCATCAAATCAGTTTACCAATTTGAGACAATCAATAAAATAATGAACGACAATTAAATGACAATTAAAGAGAAATAAATAAATTGTTACTTTACTGATCATCTTTGACCTTAATTTAAACAAAATTATAACATAATTAAATTGATTGTTACTCTATATTTGTTTGTTTTTTTCTGACAAATTTCAATCGAACGACAATTTATTTATCAGATTAAGGAAATTAAATTTAATCATAACAATTTAATTTAATTAAATTCTAACCTTGAATATTTAACATCTTCTTCTGGTTTAGTTTTATGCCTTGAGGGCATTTCAATGATCCAAATGAACGACAGTTTCTTAATCATCAAGGTTAATTTTAATTCTCCCAATTTTTGATTAACTAAACATTCAACTAAATCAACGCCCAATTAACTAAATTGTTTCCTCCTCTCATCCACTATTTTACACTGACCAAGGTCAACACTATTATGAGAAATCAACAATTAAATCTTAATCTCTTCCTAGCTAATCAACTGTTTGGACAAACTGATTGTGATTAAATCATGATCATGATTTGACCTTTTCGAAAATAAATTGTGACCTTAAGGAATGAGAGACAAATTGTTAATGATTAACGTTAATGATACTCTTAATTTTCTTAATTGTTACCTGTATGTTTATTATTGTAGGAAGAGATTAAATTAAGGAAATTAAATTGTTGATGCTTTTTTTAATCACAATAAACTTCGTAATGTACTTGATTAGTTAATTAATTCTCATTGATGATTGAGGGTTAACCACTAATTCAATTTTAAATAATAGAAATTGTTTCTTTTTCATTTCAATTAACTTGATTGTCACTGATACACTTTAACAACAATTAACTCATTGATTTTCCGTTTCTTAGGTTGTAACAATTGTGTTAATTGTTGACCATTGGGAGGATTGATTAATAAGTGGACATCGCCTAATAGCCTTACCTTAAAATTTATACAATTAAAATAATTGTTGAATGAGAATCAATTGATTTGATTGTTGGAAGAAAAAAAAGTTTTAACAATCAGAAAGAAATTGAAATGTTCGGAAACAATTAATTTCACTTTCTATTCTTGCAAAAGTTGATCAACAACTAAATCAACTCAATATTAAACAGTATTACAATCATAACAATTGATTGTTGATCATAATTTGTTTCTACTTTATCATTAAAATGACCTTTAATCAAATTGTTTGATGGTCACAATCAACTGAATATATCACTATTAACTTAAATATATAATAATCTAAATGAGAGACAACAACAATCAAGAAGTAAAAAACATAACAAGATATGATTAACACTTAAATATTTGACCTTAAATTGTTGAATACACACAGCAGGATCTAAATTAAGTTAATCACAATTGAAAAAAAAGAAACAAAAAGTCAAGTGAAGGGCTACCAAGGTTAATTGTTGTTGATTAACTATCGATGATGATCAAGAATCAAAAGCAAAAGGATTGACAATCTCAAAGATTCATTGATAATTTTATTTACTATCCTGAAATTATATAAAAATAATTAAGAGATTAGAGTTAATTTGATGAAATTGGAATAATTTACACAACTGGATTAGTTAATAGTGAATGTAAAGTATTGAATATAATCTGGAAATGTGAATCAAAAGTGACCATGGATTTACAATTAACTCACAACAGAAACCGGATTGGGATGAAAGAGAAAGTGATGACATTGAGTCTTTCTTTTCTCTCTTTCTTATCATCATTAGCTCTTTCTTTTCTCTTTCTTTTCATCATCATCATCTTCATCATCTTCTCCTGATTCTGAACAACGATTCGAGGTTTGGTTCGTTGAGAGAGAGAGAAACAAAAAGAAAGAAAGAAAAGAGAAAGTAAGAAAAAAAGTCATTTCTAATTTCTGGTTGATCCTGTTAACTATTCATTGTTAACTCTTGTTGTGGTTGTTGTTGAGAAAACAACAATTAACTTCATTAGTCTTCAATAGTCATGGATTAGTGTACATAGAGATTAACCTTTTGTCTTATCCCTTGAGTGTCTATTGGTTTACCTGTTGGGTGTTTGTGATCATCAGTTTTGTTAAATTGTCTCTTAAATTGTGAAAACGTTTAAATCATTTTGGTTTCATCACATAACAAGTTTCATCCTTTTGTCTACCGACTTGTTTTGTTTTTCTTTCTCTCTGGTTAATTGTTGTCTCTTGGTTTCATCCATTGATTGATTGAGTTTTCTTGTTACTCTTGATTACAATCAATCGGAATCACTGTCAACCAGACCATTGACATTGGCAACAATTAACAGTCAACAAGAGATTCAACTTTTACTCCTACACTAATTTTGTTTATGAAAATTGTATCAAAACAAAGGAAATGAAAAACATTTGCAATTTCACATAATCGCAATTGCTCATTTAATTACTTACGTTTAATTGTTTTCTTCATGGTCTTTACAATTTTGGTGAAAGTGATTTCCAATCTTTAAACTGGATCATCAACGTTTCCATCATTCTCACAATCATCTCATTCATCAACATCAAATATTTTGAATTATCTTTCACTCTATAAGTGATTAGATGAGTGTAAACAACCAGAGAGAATCTATATTACATGAAAAGAGAACCAAAATTTTACTCGCTGTGTATGTGAGCTTAATTGGATCTAATTAATTTAATCCTAATCTTAACCAATTCTTTTAACCTCAATCATCAACTCACAACTTATCCATTGATTGTTTGACTATCCCTTTTTTTTAAATCATCGCTGAATCAGTTAAAAATCGCCCAAATTCAATTGGAATTTTGTTTCTCAACACAAAACAAAACAAAGACAATTTTCTAATCAACAACAATCATCATTATGTTGTTTGATTTTGGTCTCAGTGTTGTCGATGAGAGTCACAATTACTTGATTTCTACTCCATCATCAATACCTCCAAGTGATCCAATTCTATCACATTCTGGAACCAGATTAATCATGACTGTTCCAAGTCACTCGGACCTTGTCAGCATAACCGGAGCTCTAATTGTTTTCTCATTCATCTCATCTTGTGTAATATTAACTTACATTATCAATGGTTTCAATTTACTTTGGGATAAAATGATTCATGGTGAACTTGTTCCTGATTCCAAGAGTCTGGCTTCATCTTTAATTACCTTTTCCTTTGGTCTTACCTTTTATTTAATCAATGAGATCTCAACACTTTACATTAATCTAAAGACCGGGTTAACTTCATGGATTAGATGGAAATCAAAATCATCTCGATGGAAGATAACATCAACATCTTTGTTCAAGAAACGAGTCTAATCATCAACCAACAATCAAGAACATAATCACCCCCCAATTACTACTTCTACTACTTTCACTACCACAATCATCATCTCACCTTAATCACCACCTTTAATTTCTGTTTCTCTCTCACTTTCTTAAAAAATTCACCTTTTTTTAAAAAAAAGAAAAGAATCAATTTGCTTACAAGAAAAGAAATTCTTTCAAGAATTTAAATTGTTCAATGCAAACGATTATTTATTGAAGCAAATTCGAGCCTCACTCTTATCCCTTTTTTCAATACACATTCACATACACACACACACAATTGGATCTTAACTTTGTTTTTTTTAAAAAAAATTCTCATGATATAAAAAATGAAAATTTCGTTTTAATCTGGCGATTTGGTTGTTTGTTGTCTCTCTTTCTTTTGGTTTAAATTATAATCATTCTTGAGTTTTCATGATTAGGGTAATATTTTCACCCTTTAACAATATTCGACCAATCGATTTCTTTGTCTGTGTCTTTGTATAAACTTCTTCGGCATCATCCAAGACAAGGTTCATATATTCATCGAAACCAATGATATGTCCTTCAATTCGTAGATTAACATTCTCATTTAACCAAACTTGAATACGAGCACGATTCTGTAGGTAACGGAAAATCAGATTAATTGGTTGTACCATCACTTTTTGAATCTTATTAACATGACCACCGCCACCACCAGGACCACTTTTGGAAGTAAACATTTTCTTCCCATGAGAATCTCCATCTGAATCATCCATAATTTGCTATTTAATTTACAACAGGAACAAGAAAAACTAAACAAAAAAAGCTACAAGTTAATTAAACAATAGATTGTAGAGAAAAAGCTTCGTTAATATTGACAATTAATAACAATTAGTCAATCAAATTAAATCGGTTAAAAAAAAGAGACAAAAATATTGATTCAATTTTAGTGAAACAGAAAATATCGATATCGAAAGTATCTCGTATCGATATCTATCGATAGTCGT
>NW_026515480.1:0-55000 GCF_014898815.1 Panonychus citri | reverse complement strand
ATATAAGATGAACAAAAATTTTAAAGTTATGCAGTTAAATGTGAACAAAAGTGAAACATCGACGACGCAAGTGATTACACATTGTGAGTGTGAAAAAACATCCATTTTATTTTTACAAGAAACCAATAATTTTAACGGAATCCTAAAAGGCTGTCCAAAGAAATATATACAACATACTCCAGCAAAAAAGTGTTCATCTGGCTGCAGATACGCAGCGGTTGTAGTATTAGACACAGACATACCACAAATGCCTATTGAAACCAACAGTCCGTACATCGCAGCTTGTCGCATAAAAACCAAGAATGGATGGATAACTTGTATATCAGTCTATGCACCACCATTATACCATCGTGAGGAGATATTTGCAGCACTCAGCAAAGTCCTGACCGAATATAGAACTGATGAGATTCTCTGCCTAGGTGACTTCAATGCTAGGTCATCGCAATGGGGAGACTCTAAAACCAATGCAAAAGGAAGACATCTCTATGACTATCTTGAACAAAATAATCTAGTTCTGATTAATGAAGGCACTGCACCTACGTTCAGTGCCACGAGAAATGGTATCGAACATAAAAGTATTGTTGATTTAACAGCTGCAACTGAAAAACTTGTCGGTAAAATTGGGAATTGGAAAGTAAGACAAGACATTGGAACAACGTCAGATCATTATGCAATAACATTCGAGTTAGATGCAATGTATGAATACTCCAGACTTGATTCAACAAAAATTTTCAAGTCAAAACCAACCAACTGGAAAAGGTTCAAGTTAGTCTTTGAACAAAAAACTGATTCCATCAAGCTGAAAAATCTCGAAGGAATAAAGCTGGTGAATGCGTATACGAAGGCACTAACCAGTGCGTCACAATATACCTTGGGCAAACCAACGCTGCGTAAAATAAATGAGGAACCAAGATGGCTTACAAAAGAGATAAAGGACTACGATAAAAGAATATCTGCCATAAGAAGGAGTATAGCAAATTGCAGTAGAGCTGAAAGACGAGATCAACTGAGGCAGAGTCTCAGTAAGCTTAGAGAAGAGGTCAAGAAGACGATTATAACATCAAAACGCAAAACCTGGAGAGAATTCACGGAAACAATGGAGGAAACTAGTGTATGGGATACGGTGAACAAATGGATAAGACATACACAAATGATTCAGCAGCAATGTCTTATGTCAAATGGTAAACTGCTTTCGGCAGAAGATTCTGGTATGCTCCTTCTGAACACCTTTTTTCCGGAAGACGAACCGAAGTATGACAACGAAGAGCAAGCGCAAATACGAGTAAACGTAGGTACGCCTTACGCAGCTACGTCTGAACCACCTTTTACGATGGAGGAAATGGAAAGAATCTTCAAGAAAGTTCATTATGCGAAAGCGCCAGGCTACGATGGACTGAACCCAAGTATATGTGAATTTGCTAGAGAGAGTCAACCAGCTCTCCTCCTCAAGGTCTATAATGAATGTTTGTCTAGTTCAATTTTCCCAAAAAAATGGAAAAAGGCAGTAATCAAGTATATCCCGAAACCAGGGAAAGGTGACTACACGCAACCAAAGTCATACCGCCCAATAGGCTTGCTACCGCTACTTGGCAAAGGATTGGAGCAGCTTATTCATGGAAGACTCACCTGGCACTTAGAAAAATGCAACTACCTACACGATTCACAATATGGATTTAGAAAAGGAAGATCAGCTGAAAATGGACTGGAAGTACTAATAGCGAAGATAAAGGAGAAAAAGAGAAAGTTCAAAAACGTCCTCTTAGTATCTTTGGACATTGAGGGTGCGTTTGATAACGCTTGGTGGCCAAGCATCTTAATGAAACTCAGAAAAGTCGAAATACCTGCAAACTTGTATCATCTTATAAAAGACTATCTAAGAGATCGAACAGTCCAAGCGAGATTCATGGGAACAAGGGTAGAGAAAAATAATAACCGAGGATGCATTCAAGGCTCTGTACTTGGTCCACTCTTCTGGCTTATTATTATCAACGACCTATTAGAAAAGCTGTCAGAAAAAATCGAGGTTGTAGCGTACGCAGATGATGTCAGTATAATCCTAACTGCTGATACACAAGAGGAGTTAGAAGGACTAAACACCTTCATGAAAGAAACTTGTGAAACATGGGCAAACACAAATCACATGAGATTCTCCGCATCAAAGTCCGCTTGTATGAAAATGAAGTCGATAAAGAACCAAGACATTTCGATTAAGCTTGACGACAAGATTATACCATACGTCAAGGCAATTAAAACCCTTGGGGTCACAATTGATACGAGACTAAACTTCAACCAACATCTCAATGAAGTTATACGCAAAGCGAATGGAATATCGAGCAAGGCTATAGCTATAGTTAAACGCACCTACGGAAGGCACAACGCGATGTTCAGAACCATCTACGAAGCAGTAGTGATACCAATCTTGTCCTACGCAGTAGTAGTATGGGGTCACAAACTCGCTGAGAAGAGCCTGATTACGAAGCTGAAGCGACTTCAACGCACCTACGTGCTCAAAACAAGTCATATGTTCTATAGTAACTCCTGGATAAATGCAATATCACTAGCGGGTTACAAACCCATCATGCTTACGCTCTCTGAAATATACAAGAAGAGAAATGTATTCGCAGGAAATGAAAGATATGGACTGCTTCCAAGCGATAGAGAACTTGAACGTTATCTTGACTACGAGCTTCGTAAACACCCCGGTCTACGTACGTACCCAAAGTATTACCTGGTAACAAGTGATGAGCTACGAGAAAGCCTCTCAAAAAACCCCGATATCTATCATGTTTTCACGGATGGGTCTAAATCAATCAATGGAGTTGGAGCTGGCTTTTGTGTCTTAAACAATGACAATGTTAAAATTAAGAAAAAACTCTGCTTATCGGAATATTGCACGGTATTCCAGGCAGAAATGCTTGCAATAAAGAAAGCTGCTGATCATTTTCTATGTATGAGAAAGTTCCCTAAAATCAACAAATTGATAATCTGGACGGATTCACAAGCCTCACTACTTGCTCTATGCAAAAAGAGCAAAGAAGTAGAACTCACAAGTGACACGAGATATCTACTAGAAATCCTTAACAATAGGGTTGAAGTTGAAGTCAGATGGACAAGAGGTCACACAGGCACGTTTGGGAACGAACTAGCTGATGAACTTGCAAAATCAGGTGCTCTCAAGAAAACTAAGAAAGATTTCGATAAAGTCCCAAAAACCTTTGTTAAGCATGAGTTAAAAACGATGAACCTGAGAAATTTCCAAACAATGTTTGATGAGGAAGCAACACCTCATATTAAGGAATGGTCAAAAGATACAAAACTTCTGGCAAGAATCTCCGAGATTGAGAACTGGGAAATCCTGAGTAAATTCATTACGGGTCATGGAATGTTTAAAAAACATATGAAAAGAGTAAACATCATTGATAACGATAACATTGAATGCACTCTATGTGGAAATGGAGCTCAAGATGCTGACCATATTCTCTATGAATGTTGTTACTTCTTGAACCTAAGACACAGAATAGAAGGACTCATGGAAGGTGATCGATTTACCAGAAATACGAAACCGATGCTCCTGAAAAAATGCCTGGAAACAAGCGAGATAGTAAATTCATTGTCCAGAATGTATAAAGCAGTTGAAAACGAAAATCTACAACACTTCAAAATACGCGCGTAACAATACGAGCCTCGTAATGGGAGTCTATAGATGGCGCCACCGCTGCTTACAGAAAAAGGAAACAGGAAACAACTCATCATCAGTTGCTTACCAACACCAACAAAGTCAACAACATCTTATCAATTGTGTTACGCTGCGTACCAATTCCCAATTCGTTTTTAAACTCGTGTGCGTTGAAGTACAAATACGTTTTAAACCCAACAAAATAAGTGTCGTTTCAATCTCTGTTTACGCACCTAGGTGCCTCGTAGTGATACTCTCTTGTGAAACCTTACAACGCTTTTATCATCTTAACATTACCATTTTAAACTGTCATCCACAAACAACTATCAACAAAAGTGTTTACGTGCCTCGTACTACAACTCTCACTGGCAAAACCTCCTTTAGGTTGATGTCAATACGTAGTACAACTTGGGACAAATTCATCAAACACCATAAAGAAACAAGTGAAAGCCTTTGTTTGTGTAACAAGTGTCAAAAACTAAAGGAACGTCTAAGAGAACAACGTATCGAGGAAAGTGCCATGGCTCAAAAGGAAATGATTATGAAAATGATAGCGGAGCGTGAAGCTCAAATGGTAAAACAGCAGAAGGAGTTCCAGGACCAGATCATCTCCATGTTAGAAAAGCCTAAGAAAAAAGTCACCAAGGGAAAATCATGTTCAGCAAAATCACCTGGACCATCACAAGTGAACGCAACCAAGTTACCAGTGAAAACTGTTAAACAAAGTGATAAACAAAGTGATAACCCTAAAAAGAAGATTAAACTGCCACCGACTGAAAATGATCAATGGAAAATTATAAGCGAGACCCTCGAAGATAATAACAACGATACCATGACAAAAAATGCACAACTGATAGAAAAGATTAAAGACCCTCTTAAATCTCATCTAGTGTCAGTTCAAGCTATTCACGAAGCTAAGATAAAGCGAATTACGAACCTCAAAAGTGAATTAACTGAACTCAAGAAGAAACACCAAAAGCCTTCAACTGAGAAAGTGCCAGAGAAGAAAGTTGTTAAGAAAGTTACTGTTAAAAAAGGTGAAGTTCACATAGAGAATTGGGGTAATTATCCCAAGAGGAAATATGAACTGATCCCTAAGGAATTCAAGACTGGCTTCACCAAGGAAAATGGTTACAAAATCATCCTTGATAGACTCTTACCCGGTACTGTGTCACTGAAACCGCCAGAAAAAGGAATCACAAGATGTAAAATATGCATCTTGCCCAAATGCTACTATCTGGAGATGGAAAGAGCACACAACATGCAGAAACACCGAGATTCCTATCATAAGGGTCTACAAGAGACTGATAAGAAACTGAGCCTATGGGTTGACTTGACAAATAGGGAATTTGAAGAGCGACAGACTAATTGGTTGAAGCAGAAAGAAAACAAGAGAAAAGAAAAACTTATTCAAAGAAATGAATCAGCCAGTACCAGTAAATCGAACCCCAAAAGGAAATCAAAGGCAACAGTCTCTAGTTCAGAAGAAAGTGATGAGGGTACAAATACGCACATACGTAAACGTAAACGTACTCTCTCACCTACGCCCGGGCCTAAGGTATCACCAAAGTTTGCATCAGCTGCGGAAGAAGAAGAGGACGAAGAAGACGCAGAGCTGAGTGCGTACGAGGACGAAGAAGAAGAAGTAGAGGAAAAAGAAGATGTAGAAGAAGACGACGAAGAGGAAGAAGAAGAAGAAGAAGACGCAGACGAAGAAGAAGCAGAAGAAAATGAAGACGAAGACGAAGACGAGGACGAGGCGGAAGAAGAAGAAGAAGCAGAAGAAGAAGAAGAGGAAGAAGAGGAAGAACAAGGAGAAGAGTCCGAGGAAGAAGCTGATAAAGATAAAAACGTTGAAGAAGAACCTTCAAAGGTAGAAAAGAAAAGAAAGAGAGGAAGAAGATAAAGATAAAGAGAAGAAAAACGATCGAAATAAAGCTGAGCCTGAGGAAAACGCACCTAGTTGCCTTACGCAGAGTGAAACAACCAGCCAAAGTGTGAAAGATTCAATGAATATCACACCAAGATCAAGTAAGGAACATCTTGAACAGTCTAACTCCAACACCACCGCAAATAACGTCTCCTCTAAGTGTTCACGGAGAAGATGAAGATGATAATCCAGGTGAAATCATGATGTCAACGATAATAGAGCCTCTTCCAGATTCTCAACCCTTAGAAATTATTAATGAGCCATCAGTGGGAAAATTAGAAATACCTCCAAATGCTAATGCTAAACCAGCGCATGGTAAAGTTCATCAAATTGGATACATCATAGATATGATTGATAAAAAGAAAGCTGCTGGAGTAAAGAACAGCGAAAAACCTGTTGATAATAACATCTCACTAACGCTAACCCAAGCTATTAAAGAGATAAATTATCCAGCTGAAAGCGAAGTAATGCAACCAGCACAAAAGGTTTGCTCAGTAGAATCGCCTGATAATCATCAACAACGTACCAATATCTCTCTATCAGAGGAAACAAGCTCAGCTCTTACACCAGCAAAGGCTGATTTACTTTCAATAGCTGTCGATTCAGTGCTCAATAGTGAACAGATAGATACTCCTAATGTTACGAAGACGCCACTGAAACTGTCAAAGAAAGACGAGATAAAAGCTAGAAAAGAAATGCTGAAAGAGATAGAAAAGCAGAAGAAAAGAGTTAAAGCAGCTGATAAAGCAGCTGAACTTCGAAAGAAACTGGAAGGACTAGAACAGCAGTTGAAACTTGCAGATATTGGAAGTAATCCTAATAAAAACAAAAAGACAAATCCCCACCCAAAAACCCTCCGCTTATCCCAAACATCATCATCATCAGGATCCTCAGGTAGCTCGGGATCTGGCTCATCGTCATCAGCATCATCGAATGCATCTTCTGTCAACTCATCACAATCGGATGAAGTGGTTAACTAAAGTCCGATTCATGGAAAAGAATAGGATGGCGCAAATACGGGAACAAAACAATTAAAGAATTTAAAGAAATAAAAAGAAAATTTACAAAGAAATTAATAAAGATTATGAAAAGATTTTATAAAAAAGTTAAAACTCTCTAATTGTAACCTC
This sequence comes from Panonychus citri, assembly GCF_014898815.1. Lineage (NCBI taxonomy): Eukaryota > Metazoa > Arthropoda > Arachnida > Trombidiformes > Tetranychidae > Panonychus > Panonychus citri. The sequence continues at coordinate 48,264 of NW_026515480.1, read as the reverse complement.
AAATTATTATTATGTTACAACAATTGTTACTCAAAGTTTGGAAAAGCACTTAAATAAGTATCACATTACAATCACGAGACTGAAAATTGATGAGAAAAATCAATTAGTGCGACTGTATTTATAAACAAGTCATTTGAAAAGTAATCGTCTACAAGTCAAGCTCGTGAGTGTTAAAGCAGATCTTGGAAAGTACCGTCCAAAATTAAATGGAAAGACCCTTCAACGTTACGAGAGATGTCAACGATACGAAGCAGATGTGCCAAGAAAACTTTGAGCTAATAAACAAAGCTGGATGGACTTACGTCCTTGTGAGACGTACGTCTAACGTATGTGTCGAACAACGAAGCCAAGGAAAATTTGAGAGAGCAAATGATTATGAAAACTGCAAATGTTACACAAATTGTTCCTGAGTACGCAAAGACGTTTACGAGCCTCGTAGTGAAACAACAATTGCGAAAGTAACTAGATGTCACCACCTGTTAACCACCACCAGTATAAATACCTGCAAATTTTACAAGAAGTTGTTATTTTAAAGTTACCGTTCAAGAGCCAACATCACCTCTTCTCCACTTGTGCAAACAAGTTATAAATACAACCAAATCAAGTCGACACACAACAATCTTTTAAAACTATTTTAAATACGCAACGTACACCTACGTCACCCATAGCCGCAACATGGTTAAACCTTCAATGGTAAAAGATCTCCCTAAACCTGCTACGTCCAAAGAAGCTCGTAAATCCCCCATTAAAAAACCAACTACGCGTCCAGCTATAGCTCCGGCAACAATTGTACTTGTTGAATTGCAACAATCGCTGGTGACTTTGAAAAATCAAGTCAGAGAACTTCAAAACGTATTGGACCGTAAGACAAATAGAATTATGGAAGAACTTGAGAAAGTCAGGAAGAAGAAGTCAAGGAAAGAAAAGAAATCGACAAGTGGACAACCAAGTATCGAAAAATGTGAAGAATGTTGTGCGTATTTCTTTGATGGAAAAGAGAGGAACTTCCATATTGAAAATAATCACCCTGGGAAAGAGCAAAAGGACCTTCGCATTGCAAAGTACCACATGGATAAAGAAGTATACCGTTTTTTATTGAAAACTAATCTTGATAAAATGGAGCTGGAAATGGCTATTAATGGCGAAACCGACGAGGACGAAGACGCACCAGCGAATGCGACTGTGGCTTGATACGGACGTACAAGTATTTTTAATGTAACTTTTAACTTGAATTTTAATCAATTTTTCAATAGTTTTAAAATGATTTCCCCCTATATTATGTATCCCTCCCTCAAATCAGATGTAATCAATTTCAAAGAAAATGTTTATCTTTATATATTCACGAAGTGCGTAGAGTAATCCAGACTCTCACTTCAGTTTAGAAACTAACCTGTACACCTACGCACCTACGTAGCAGGTCCGAAAATCTTTTATATTTGTAATCAAAATTGTAACAGTTACTAACCACTGTATTACGAAGTGCGTAGAGAAACTCTAGCACTTCACTTAATCACTTATGTAACCCAAATACGCACGTAGTTGCACCCTTCCCTCAATCAAACTTATAATATTGTATTCCCCTAAAAAGCAAATTGTTAACTTTGTACGCACGTATGATGCTTCTTGTAACGTAACGTAGTTACGACCTCGCCGGTAACGGGCAGAGAGTCTACTACTAATCAAATAAACCGTGAAGGGTCTGTACGAACCTGGAAACCATTTGCAAAAAAAAAAAAAAAAAAAAAAAACCCAACCAACCTAACCCAACCTAACCCAACCAACCTAACCCAACCTAACCCAACCTAACCCAACCTAACCCAACCTAACCTAACCTAACCTAACCTAACCTAACCCAACTAACCCAACCTAACCTAACCAACCTAACCCAACCTAACCTAACCTAACCTAACCTAACCCAACCTAACCTAACCTAACCTAACCCAACCTAACCTAACCTAACCCAACCAACCTAACCCAACCCAACCTAACTCAACCTAACCCAACCTAACCCAACCTAACCTAACCTAACCTAACCTAACTCAACCTAACCCAACTCAACTCAACTCAACCTAACCCAACCTAACCTAACCTAACCTAACCTAACCTAACCCAACCCAACCTAACCCAACCCAACCTAACCTAACCCAACCTAACCTAACCTAACCTAACCCAACTCAACCCAACCTAACCTAACCTAACCCAACCCAACCTAACCCAACCTAAACTTCCAACCTAACCCAACCTAACCCAACCTAACCCAACCCAACCTAACCCAACCTCTCTTCCAACCAACCTAACCCACCTAACCTAACCTAACCTAACCTAACCTAACCTAACCTAACCTAACCTAACCTAACCTAACCGCCTGAACCTCTGAACGTGATAGTCACGTTTTTTGATGCTCCTGGTTTTTTGGTTTTACCTATGTTTAAAAATATTTTTTACTTATAGTTTTATATATATTCTTGTGTGGGAACGTAAGGGGAACATTTTGGTATATTGGACATCAAAATTGGTGGGCCAGTTTTCAAATAAACAGTGAAAAACCAAATTTTGGGGTTTTCGCCTGAAAATACGCCCATTATTTGGCGAAAAACCGTTAACTATCAGGCGAAATCCGTTAGTTAAACAGCTGATAGCTACTACGTCACAAATAGCCGTTAATTAGATCAGCTGATCGAAAACGCCTGATTTATCTGGCGTTTGACCGCCTGATTTAACGAGACTCCTGTTTTCAGGCGTTTCTATTATAATTGCTTTTTTTGTGTCAAGTTTCTTTCAACCGCCTAATATGTGCATCAACTCTACTCCATCATCAAGTATGGGCGAAGCCCTTACACAAATGGATAGTGCCACAAACGCCATAAGAGACAAAGTCCACGAGATAGAACGTGTATTAAACTCTCTTAACAACCTTAAAAAGTCGGCGAGAGACTCAATAGACGTTCACCTAAAGACCATTATGGAAGACCTTAATGGTATTACAAACGCCAAAAACATTTTTGCATCAGACGTTTTTAACGAAATGTCTATGCTTAAACAACAACAAGTGCCTAGTGAACCGCCTAAAGAGTCATATGCTTCAATTACCAAAGTCTCCAAGAAAAATGAGGAGTGTACCTTAGTAGTGAAAACGTCTAAAGACTCAACCATCGATTGTGTTACACAATTTAAAAAATCTATCAACATTCGTCAAATTGGAGCAGGCGTTAAGGGTATTAAAACCCTATCTAGAGACAAGTGTTTAATTGTGCTACCTACGCCCAAAGATCGTGAAAAGATCAAAACTAAAATTTGTGAATCTGGCGTTTTAGCCACTGAAAAACTTAAACCGCCTGATCTTCATGTGATAATCAAACATGTGAACAAAACACTCAACACCGACCAACTAAAAGACTATATGTACGACCAAAATGATTTTATTAAAGACAATTACACATCAGGCGAACAACTTTCAGGCGAAATCCTACATGTTAGAGAAACTAACAAACAAACGTCTCATACTAAAAACATCGCCCTAAGAGTAACACGAAAGTTATACGAACTGCTACTGCAACATCAAAGAATTCGCCTGGAATACCAATTCCTACAAGTGTTTCCCCATATCCCAGTGACTAGGTGTTTTAATTGTTTGGGATTCAACCACATCGCCAAAAAATGTGCAATTCAACAATCGCCTAATACAAAGTGCTTCTTGTGTTCAGGCGAACATGAAACTACAAAATGTCCTGTAAAGGACGACAAGTTTGAACATAAGTGCATAAACTGTTCGAGGATTCCTCGTCTTAAAACCAAGCCAACGGACATTCAACAATGTCCTCAATATGCCCATTTTACTTGAAGTGCTACGAACCCAACAGGCGAAAATCCATAACTACTTATCTAGTTGTGCGGATAAATAATTGTATAAATAAATTCAATCGATTCCAATGCCCAATCATTCATCCCGTTCATACTTCACCACCAACCGCCTAAAAAACCAACCGCCTAAAACCAAAACCGATAAAACCGAAAATCTCAAACTCAACCGCCCAAACAGGACCCTCACAAAACCTTTTCAGACGAACAAATTCAACATATCCGTACAACTCCCAACACCAAACAAACAATTTAAACAACCATAAACACAGCCAACAATATTAATACATAACAAACGCCTAATGCTACTATAGATCGGGCGATCGCTATAGTACTTAGGAATACAAAATATACTCACAACCGCCTGAAAGTCATGACTATCCTCGGTATACGGGTTGTATACAAAGTTCAGTTATGACTGCACTCAACAAATCGCCTGATAGTCTAATCGCGAGTGGACTTGACGGACATCACCAACCTATGTGTTAGGACCAACCTAAACGCCCAATAGGAAAACCCAATAGACCAAGCAAGGAATTGTAACCACACACCAACATACTATACCGCCTAATCATATGCCGCCTCTTATAAACTCTACCAGCGTCAATTGTAGTTTAACACGTTCCGGTATCATCAGGCGATGCTACCGGACTTGTGCAAGAATAAATAACATTAAACGCCTGAAACTCAAATTTGCATTTATTAGGCGAAATATCTTTAGGCGATTATAGTGATTTATCCGCTTAACTAAGGATCCTAACCAAACCAATGTAGAAAATTACCATTCCCCCTCCCCCATTATTTTTTTTCCAATCCACATTTGTAATAATAATTGAAATCGCCCAGACCCTTCACATACGCCAAATAACTTACGTCAGAAATCTGACGACTTATAACAAAAACGCAAATGTTCAAATTTTATAACTATTACTAATCTCGCTTGTATAGTTACCTATGTAATTAACTGATATCAACCTTTGTACAATAGCCAACCTAAATTCCGTGGTAGGCAGAGATGTAAACTCAAGTTGAATAAACCGTGAAGAGACGCCTAATCTCGAGAATGACTGATATCTGGCGAACGACCACCCTTTGGCGGTTTGAACGTCAGATCATCAGGCGTTTTAAATTTTAGGCGTTCTCGGAACTATTTGCCCGAAAAAAAAAAAAAAAAAAAACCTAACCTAACCTAACCTAACCTAACCTAACCTAACCTAACCTAACCTAACCTAACCTAACCTAACCTAACCAACCCAACCAAGTGACGTTATTTCAACAACCCACGCTATTTTTTGCTCCTCAATCAAGTGATCTTAAAATAGTGATCTTTTTGTTTTTTATTAAAAATTTTGTTTTAAATTTATTTGTGAACCCGTCAGGTACAAATCTATTTAATCAGTGAAGTGAAAAGTCATCTTGTTTACCGGTTACGGCCATCAACATGCCATCTTCATCAAATGGTGAAAAGGTGCCTCATAACCCTCAAGGTGATGAACGGAATACGGTTAAAACCTCAACTCCGAATCAACGGACAGAAGGAAATAGTATTGCTAGACTATTTGGTGGTTCTAACACGTCAATTAGTTTGAGCGGAAGTGGTAAGAAAAAGGATCTAGCGAATGTGGAGAAGTCAAGGTTAAAGTCACCTCTAAGCAAAGAGGATTTGGCTCTAGTCAAGATGCTCCGTGAAGTTAAAGAGAAATGCCAAAGCTCAACAGCACCGTTGTCGGTTAGTAGATCTAATGACCTACACGCGTCAGCGGCCACCTTTATAGCAAAGATTGACTCACTAACGGAAGACCTTGAAGAGAAGATGAGAGTCGCTATTGCCAGGAAAAAGGACAAGGAACAAGAGGATCGATCTGATCTGGATATAACAGTGAAGCTTCAACTGTAGTGGAGGACCTCGAACAAGAAAACACGGAACTTAAGGCCAAGATCAGTAACTTAGAAAAACTGGTACAGAGTGAAAAGACGGAAAGAGAAGCGCTACAATGTAAGGTCTTGGAACTGATGGCGAAAGAGGTAAAATATGAAGAGAAACAAAGTCAGGCCAGACTAGAAGTGCAGCGTCTAACACACATGGTCGAGATGCTCATGAAGGGAAACGGAACTACAAGAAGTGTCACAAGTCAGAGTGAAGATGGGACAACGTCAGACGATCCCGAAGTTATCATTGAGAATACCAGGCCAGAGACAAGAACAAAGAAAATCGCGAAGGGAAGGATAAAAGGAAGAACGAACACCCCGGATAAAAATAGGAAGAAAAGTAGAAGCTTCTATAGTAGCTCCGTTCAAGGTGCTGAACTGGATATAATAGGGGCCATAGGAGAAAACAAAAACACGAATGTACTCCTATTTGAACAACCGAGGCCAGAGACAAACAAGTCACAACAACATCCAGTGACACAAAGTCGAAGAGTAGAGAAAGAGAAGCCAAGAATAATCAATAAGATTCTACCAGGTAGATCACTTCCTACGGATGGTACCTGCTTTATTGCGAAAGCACAAATCACAGAAGAAAATCCAATGCCAATGACTGGTGACGAACTGTACAGACACATCAGGACAAAGATAAACCCGAGAACAATAGGAGTCGTAATGCGAGCCAATTTTATTATCTCCCAAGACAGAGTTGTCTACATTTGCGACAACAAAGAATCAGCAATCAAAATGGCTGAGAGTATCGTAAACCTGGAGAGATTGAAATCAAAACGATCCGTAAAGAAACCCATTGATATGTATTGATAGAGTCCCAACTTTCTTCATGGATGGTACGCAAGACCTCGAGGAAGAGTTGATGTTCTACAACACAAATATAAAGCAACTGTCCTCATCATCTATGAGGTTAGCTCTCAAAAAAAGACTCCGGAAAGGTGGATCAAGTTTCGTATATGAATGCGAACCCGAAGTGTACACACAGCTGATGAAACAAGGCTTTATTAGAACCGCATATGAAAGGTTAAGAGTTTTCCCCAGAGCCGCTTCACTCAATGTTATAAATGTCAAAGATTCAGGCATACAACAAAGAAATGTAGAGCAAAAGAGGAAGAGGAAAGATGTGGCCATTGCAGCGAAAACCATCCAACTAAGAGCTGCGCTCATAAAGACGAGAAAGAGCCAAAATGCATAAACTGCATTAGATATAATGAAAACGTCACAAATCCAAGAAGGAAACTAGACCCAAGCCATCCTGCCTATGCTTGGCGTTGTCCCGTGTTGGATCAAGTGTGGAGGAATACAGAGGAAATGGTAACCAATGGATACTAGAAGTTTAGAGAAAGAAAAAGAAACCTTAAGTAAACATCAAAACAAAAACAGGAGAAGAGATGAAAACAAAAAAGGAGAAAAGAAAGACATTAAGATCATACAATATAACACCGGCAGGTCATATGCGGCATATCATGAACTCATTCAAAGAGCCTTCGAAAGCACCATAAGTATCGCCATGGTTCAGGAGCCTCCACCAAATTTCAAGATTAAAAGAAGTGAAAATATCAGATATATTCAAAGTACAGCTGAAGGAGACAGTACTAAAGCAGTTATTGTTATATTTGATCCAGAATTAAGAATAGAAACCCTACAAAGCAAAGATAAAGAAAACGTCACAGGTATTAAAACAATGGGAATAAACCTGATAAGTGTATACTCACCACCAACTAAAAACCTTCAAGATCAACTGGACTCCCTTAGAGAATTAATAACTGGCACGAAAGCGATTGTATTTGGGGACTTTAATGCTAGAACAGTCAGCTGGGACACAAAAACAAACGAAAGAGGCAAAACTTTGGAGAAGTTCATAGAAAGCCAGGAATTAGTCGTGAAACATAGCAAAGAGAGCACCTTTATGGCCCTCAGAAATGGAAAAACCCACAGCAGTAACATTGACCTGACGCTCCTCACCGAAAACTGCACCAGCCTAATTAAAAATTGGTTCATTAGAACGGATCTAAATTGCTCAGATCAAGCAATTGAAATACAACTAAACATTAAAACGATCCATCTCCTAGCAACCATACAGCATGCAGACCACGTTGGAATCTAAGCAAAACAAACTGGCAAATGTTCAACGACACCATGGCAACTAATATGCTTCCTGCAAAGTTTAAATCTAGATTACTGAGCAACCAATCGAAACAGGAGAAAGAAAATTCAATAGACTCATGGATCGAGGAATGGAACCACACAGTGGAGAAAACGTTATCCCAATCAGGCGGACTTCGAAAACCGTGAAGAACAATCTCAAACCTTTCCCATGGTGGACACCAAATATAGACAAACTCAGCGCCCGGACTTTCAAGCTTAAAAAGAAGATGCAAAGATGCTCAGAAAGGTCCTGCGAACATAGCAAGTTACTATTTCGCAAAGCAATAGATGCCCTCAAGAATGAAATTGTGGTAGAAAGAGAAAATTTTTGGAAGAAATTCTTCGCAGAATCGAGCAGTGAAGATATTTGGAACAGATACTACAAGGTGATAAAATCGAGATAGATCCTCACTGTCAACACTTATAATGGTGATGAAAGGATAACAGGAGAAGAAAACTTGGTGAAATTCTATGCGAATCTTTTCTTTGACGCTGAAAGTCCACAAAAACTACCTCAAACACGCACGTCACCTCAAAACTCTACAACCAGGAGTATAGTGACGCTCGAAGAAGGGGAGTCAGAAGTAGCAGCGCAAGGGACACAGCCAAGACAAAACTTCGATCTTGGAAGGGAAAACGTCACTATATCACTGAAAGCGCTACAACACGTCATCAACACCTTTAGCAACAAAAAAGCTCCAGGAATGGATGGGATAACCTCAGAGGTTTATAAAAACCTCAATGAAGTAAATCTGACCCTTATTCAACGTCTTTTCGAAACATGTCTGGAAGTCTCTTATTTTCCCAGAATCTTCAAAGAATCAATCACGGTGCTTATTCCTAAACCAGGAGTCGATCCAAGAACACCGAAATCGTGTAGACCAATAGGCTTATTACCGCACCTAGGGAAGATCTTCGAAAAATTGATCCTGCTAAACCTAGAGGAATGGCTTAAAGATACATTATCCAAGAACCAATATGGTTTTGTTCGACAAAAATCAACAAACGACGCAATCGAAATATTGAATCAACGGCTGATAAACAATAAAAAACACCAGATACCGACCGTTGTCATAAGCTTCGATATTGAAGGAGCTTTTGATAATGTTCGATGGATTGACATTTTAAAAGTACTCGAAAAGCATAAGGCTCCGGAGATCTTCATTGAAATGATAAAATCATATCTACAGGATAGATACACTACCTTAACCTATGGTTTAGCCTCGACAAAAATTAAAAACTTCAAAGGCGCTGTGCAAGGCTCATGTCTGGGACCGACACTATGGAACCTGATAATAAACGAATATCTGAAATACGCTGAGGAACGTCTGAGCGGCACGAATATAACGTCAACTGCATATGCGGATGATGTTACAATTCTGAAATTCTCAACAAAATCATTCACAGAAGACAAACAGAGGGTAGAAAAAGAGCTCAAGGAGATTGAGAAGTGGTCAGCGGAATACCATCTAAAATTTTCTACAACAAAGACGAAGATGATGTGGTGTCAATTTAAAACAAACAGATCCAACCGACAAAATTCAAACTGTACGGACAGGAGATAACGGAGGTCACCAACATTAAGATACTCAGGGTTATCTTTGACAACAAGTTGTCGTGGGAATTCCATGCAAGGGGTATTAAGGAGAAGATTTCCAAAATAACAAATCAGTCCAGAAGATTTCTGGGACACCCAAAACCGAACCTTGCTTTGCTGAGGAAGCTTCATGACGCGGTCTTTATCCCAAAAATGACGTATGCGACGGGAGTTATTAGCGAAAATTTTCAAAGAACGTCAACAAAATTTTTGGCAGTTCATAGGAAATTACTCATAACAATTTCTGGAGCGTATAAATCAACTCCATATTCAACAATTTGTTCACTCATGGATGTGACTCCAATTCAAATTCAATTCGATAAGATGGTAATGAGACATGAATACCTTAACAAGAGTAAACCAAAGACACTAAATATTGTGATGGATGAGAGATCGAAAAGAAAAGCGATGGTTACTGCAGATTAAGTGAAAGAATAGAAAAGGTCCCAGTTAAAGAGAAAATAGAAAACCAGGCACAACTGGAAGAGACTCTAGATCGAGACCGTAACATTACTCACCAATGTTACACCGATGGGGCCGCGAAGGACAACCGTTCAGGCTTTGCAGTTATACTAATGGATAGACACAACAAAGTACTGACTCAGCAGTCGAACCCTTATTCTCATATGCTGACTCAAACCAAGCTGAAGCGCTTGCCATTAGTGACGCACTGGAAACAATCAAAAAGAGATGTAAAAGTGGGTCAAAAATCTGTATTTTCACTGACGCCGAGATAGTCTGGAAACGACTTTCATCAACAACCAAAGGAGATCAAATAACAATCAACTCGAAGAAGCTAATAACTGAATGTCAAGAACAAGGAAAAGAAATAAAACTGTATCGGATAACCGGTCACAATGGAATTACTGGTAATGAAATGGCGGACAATTTAGCAAAAAAGGCACTGGCGTCAAAGAAGAAGATCAAATACGATCAGATTCCTAGATTATACATAAAGAAAGAACTGGACAAAGTGACAAGAGAAAGATGCTCCAACTATCTGAACACAAATAAATCTGAAAATTACCTCCTATCATTGGAACCAATGTGGTTAAAAGATCCGTACAGAAAAAATCTAAATAAGGCAGCGATATGGTTACTCAGTGGCCATGGCCCTTATGGTCAATATCTGCATAGAATGAAGATCAAAGTGAATCCCAAATGCCCCTGTGGTAATGAAAATCAGACAAATTATCACCTAATGGAAGAATGTAATCTCACAAAAAATATAAGGAACAGCTACAAATCCAAAATGATGGACAAAATGAAGATCACAATTAACAAAGAAGCCAGAGAACTGATAAAATTGTCCATAAAGGCAAATTGGTTGGAGGAAGTGAACGATTTCTGCCGAGAAATTAACGATAAAGTTTCACACCAATATTCAAACCAGGAGCAAAGTTAACAAAAGCCTCAATCGACTGAACCGAAACGGGATTAGAGTGGATAACAAGCCAAATTCAATTGAACTGGAACTTGGATAAGAAAGAACACTGAGCACCACAAAGAGAAACAAACCAATGTAAGTGACCTATTTCATCAGCGCGAATTGAACCGAGAATCGGGTGTCAGAAACTTGAGATTATAACAGACTCGAGAAAATCATCAAATCACTTAAGAAATTGAGCATCATCGGGGTAATTGATTAGAGCACTTTCGCTGCTTGATAAAGTTTAAATTGAGATCGATGAAATTGGAAACTTTGTATCGGATAAATCCTATGACACTTTCAGAAAAGAAATGAAAACAAACACTATTAAGGTTGAACATGTTCAAGTCTCGGCTTACATTCTTAACGAGGCAAATGAATCAATTATCATAAAAGAAATGAAAAGGATACTTTTAAATTAAGAAGCTTTTAAAAGCCCAAAAGCTAAATGAAGCTAAATTAACTTTAAAGATCAAAAGAAAGGATTATGTGACAACCCCTACTAAACGGTTTATGTTACCATAGCAACCAAGAAAGGAAAAGTTAGAAGTCACATGATTAACAACGTTCTAACTTTCCCACGCTAAGAGATAATTCAAATATCTTTTAGAAGAGTTTTCCATTTACAATTCCTTTTAAACAGTCAAGTTCAAAATTCAACGTTTTAAACCAATTTATATAGTGTCTTGAACCTCACTCACCCTTGTCATCTTAGGAATAAAACTGTGAACCCTAACTATTACCTAAATTCCATTTTAAAATACAACTGATAAGTGTCCTTTAAATCTCCCTGTGTGTCGTTGACAAGGTGAAAGAGTTACTCTGTGTGAAAGAGCCAATTAAGCGAAGCTGCTTCTATTCTTCAATCTGTTCATTTACATGGCAGATGAAACCTTCGACCAATTACTGAAAAAAGACTCTGATCTTGACTGGATACCAATTAGCGCGTACAAACCCATCGGCTACTCGCAACCATCTTACACAAGTGAAAGTGACAACGAAAGTGAACTGAATCTTGTCATCGATATGAATACCCAAAAGTCAACCAGTCACCCAACAATAGACAGTGGATGTCAAACAGATCAGGTAATTGATCTCAGTGAAAGAAGCGTCCTTGTATCTACAGATACTGAAAGTGAGCCCACTAGGAGAGACAATGGCGAGTCCTTTATATCGGTAACAAATAAGAACAGTATCGCTCAACCAAATTATGAACCTCAGCCCTCAACAAGTGGTGGGAATGCTCCAAATACTCCACTATGGACCAATACAATTGATCGAGTTATTAAAGCTTATCGTTCCTCTGGTCTCTACGATGACTCTTTGAAGAAATATTATATGCCAACTAGTTGGAATAATGTAATTCAACATTCACGTCGCTCGAGTATGTCAACTCTGACAGCAGACTCTATTGATGCTCTACCCAATTACATGCTGTTCACTCAAGAAATGCCATCTGATTGGGAATATGGATCAACAGGAGTATCCAGTCAAACCGATAAGCAATCAATAAACTTCATGCCAATTACCAGATTTCACCTTCCGACAGATGAGGTTCAATTGCCAAGAACTACGTATGTAAGTCCACGAGTGAACCTTGGCCTAGAATCTACGAGGAGAGATGAAGTTGAACTGGAAATTGCAAGAGAAAACAGTCACCGAGGAGAAATCTGGTCCCCAAGAGACAATGGTAGCTCTAGAGCATCTCCATCTATCTCAATTATGAGCCAATCCTCACCCTCAATAACCCCAATTGGTACACCGCGTAAAGAAAACCCAAAGGTAAATGAATCACCAAAGCCACCACCAAAACAACCAGACCAGGATTCAAGGAAAGAGCAAGTTGATAAAACAACAAGAGACTGGTACGAAGCCTATGTCACCTTCTATGGTAAAGCTATGATAGATCTTCAAGTGAAAACTAGAGAGTTAAATGAGAAGATCACCAATGATTGTTCAAAATTTAACTCCGAAATCAAAGAAGTACCTGCTGAACTATCGCACTTCATTGCCGACTACGACTCGGAAGACTCAGATGATCTGAATTTAGATCCGATTGGTAAACATTATGAGAATGAGATTAAGAAGTTGGACTTCTTCAAAAGAAAGGTGACGCTCCGTATGAAGAAACGGATGGTGTTAAAATGGATGAAGCTGGGTTATGACGTTGGGCAAAGACAAAAAGTTAAAGAAGATGAAACTCAAAGTACAATCTGAGGTTCTTGAGACGCTTCAAGAAGAAGCGCAATCCTTGGCTGGTGACGTTAAGCAATCGGTATTAGCCTCTATGGACAAAATGGTCGAAGAAGTTAATAAAGCTCAAATGGAGAGCAAAAATCTCTTAGACCAGATAAGAGAGGAAGTCAAGGCGCTGGGTAAAGAAAAGGTTGCAACTCAATCCAAAGGAAGAGATACCATTCTCTCGGTTAAAGAGACAAATGGTCACTTCAGAGTCTGTGATGCGAGTACCATGACCTTCAACCCAAGGATGATAAATAAAAGAACCATGACCAGTGGTAAAGATGGTGAAGAAGCTTGGAGGGAGAAGAAAACAGTATCACAATCAGAAAAAGAAACGAATACCGAACCTCAACTTACCACCGAGATTAGAGTTGATACCCCAACAAATACTGATCCAGTAGAGTTAGAACACAAGTTCACTCAAACTTACGTGTCAGAACTTCTCAACTCAGATGAAAATGGTGAACCAAGTCCCATGGATATCATTTATGCAACAGTAACTCCACCAGGAGCTATCACACTGAGGGATCTTAAATCCTTGACTAAGAAACTTCAGAATCAGCTTAAGGCTTTCTTTAAGAATGTTGTACAATATTCGGACTTGGTGCTTATTGGTTCAAAGAAATGGAAACCGGAACAGATAAAGGAGATTCTCGAGACAATGGACCAAATATCTGAACAACAAGAAACTTTTCTTCATAACGAGTCAACCCTCTCGGATAATGAACTTCAAGAGCTTTCTGATGAATACCAATTACAAGAGTCGAGGGATAAAAATCAAGAGTTGGACGAGGTTGAATCGGCTCTAAACATGAGCATTAAAGAAACGGATAGTGAAAAAGACAATGAGATGAATGGTTCCAAGGAGAAAGATGAGATAGAAAAGGATGAGGCAACGATGACTTTTGATGGAGAGGAAGCTCAATTCCCCTACACTCAACCGATCCCACCTGACTCCTTTCACCAAAGAAAGTTCAAGATTCATCAAAATTTCCATCTATCCCATGCTCATCGTCATGTTCAGAGGCTGGAAAGAGTCCGACCCGATCTTATCCAAAGAACTTCAATGGTGCTGGAAACGACAAAGAAAAACCAAAGGGTGTCCTCTTGGAAAGGAAGATACAACGGGTGAAAAATTGAACGAAAAACTTTCCCAAGAGACTTCAGAAAGTACTGACTCTACAAGCCCTTGCAGCTGTAAAAGAAATTATCTCCACCGCTAAACTCTACAGCAAAAGATGCGAGAGTGAAAAGAAGAAGAGTCCAGCGAAACTAGCTGCTCAAGATAGAACAAAGGACAATGATGATAGGAAGAAATTCACATCGTCAGTGGCGATTGTCACAGGAAAAAGGAAAAGAAAAGTCAGTTCGTCATCATCAGATGAAGCTGTACGAAGAAAGGTAGTCAGGCCAGAGGTACAACAAGAAGAACCAAAAATGGTCACCCCACCAAAAATAAAAGACAAAGGAAAGAGAGTCGTTGGTCTAATGAAATCCAAAGCGTCAGCTAAGCTATACCCAGAGGACGAAGAAGAATCCGATGATAGCATTGGCAGCTTTGCCATAGCAAAGAAACATCTTCCCTCTCCATCAGACACCATCCCCAAATCAACACGAAGTCATAGCGAACCATTGATTGAAGTAAGAGTTTGCAGGGTTGAATATTGTCTCTTTACGGAAATGGTTACAAAGAAAGCTGGTGGATCAAACTTGGCGAGACATCGAAAGTATTATCATACCGACAGTGAATTGTCACGATTAGATGTTCAAGCTGAGAAACTGGTAAAAACCCAAAAAGAGTACGATGAAGCACAAGCGAGGTGGAGAGTCTTTGTTGAAATGGCGACAACAATAAGAAGAAGCAAGGAATTTTCTGATCCACTAATCCAGAAGAAGCTTTTCAAGAAACTCCAATATTCAATTATCCAATATGAACCATCGCAGCTGGACCAATTAATGTTTGACAAGACCAAATGTAAAATCGTTTTTAAGAAAAAGAATGAAGAAGATGAATGAATGAATCTCACAATATACCAAAGAGAATCCTTTTAAACTGCCTTTTTATGTAATCAAATTTTATAATCACTACAACCCCACAATAATATCCCAAACAATCAAATATAAACACAACAAACAATTAGCAACTGACCCAAATCTCCCATTTAGAGACCAAATAAAATCCACCAAAGATTCACAGTAATTAAATCAAATGAAAACATAATCCTTTCTTTTAATTTGAAGTAAATATGAACAAACAACCCCTCTACCTTATAGCGTAATGATTGATACAATTATAAATCAATAAACCTCAAAATAGAGAATGAAAATTGACTGAATAGGCCTGATTCAATTGCGATACAAGAAGCTCTTCGAGAGGAGAAGTGACTTGAACATGATTTCGGTTAGATCTCAGGGGTAAACTAATCTAGGAATTAAGGTTAAAAGAAAAACGGTAGCATAAACACTGATTCTCGGTCAAGCGACACAGAAGATGAAATAGATCGCAAATGCTTTATTGAAGCATAAATAATGTAAATAAAACGTTAACAAAGGGGTAAAAATTTAATATACAACAAATGATAAATATTCAATCAAGGGAAACAAATTAACAAATACCAAAGTACAAATGATAAATAACCATAATCAAACAATCTAATACTCATCTTCAATGTTATCCAATTACCACTTCATTCCCTCTCCTTCACCTCCTCCTCTACTGAATGTAAATCCCATTACTCCCATAATGCTGTAAATACCAAACCACATCACATTGTAAATAGTCAGTTGAAGTGACGTCGCGTGGGGCAGAAGTGAGGCTCGAGCTGAAGCCGGATCTCACTGACGTCGGTACTGTCTGACGCTGGTGGGCGAATGGTGAAGTGCGAGCCAACCTGACGCTCTCACACGGCGTCACGTCACCCAAATTGTAATTCGATTCTCCTGAATAAGACCCCATCACCCCGTTAGAAACTTATGCCAACTGACGTTATGGTTAAACATAACGTCAAAACAATGTATGCAACCAGAGTCGGTTCAAATGAGAACCGACAATCATTATAAATATAAATAAAGAGTTTTTCGGCCTCAAAAAAAAAAAAAAAAAACCTAACCTAACCTAACCTAACTAACCTAACCTAACCTAACCTAACTAACTAACCTAACCTAATCCTAACCTAACCTAACCCAACCTAACCTAACTAACCTAACCAACCTAACTAACCTAACCTAACCTAACCTAACCTAACCTAACTAACCTAACCTAACCTAACCTAACTCAACTCCTCAACTAACCTAACCTAACCAACCTAACCTAACCTAACCTAACCCAACCTAACCTAACCTAACCTAACCTAACCTAACCTAACCTAACCTAACCTAACTAACCTAACCTAACCTAACCCAACTCAACCTAACCTAAACAACCAACCTAACCTCCTACAACCTAACCTAACCTAACCTAACCTAACCTTCTTCTTCTAACCTAACCTAACCTAACCTCTTCTTCTAACCTAACCTAACCTAACCTAACCTTCCTCTAACCTAACCCAACCTAACCTCAAACCTAACCTAACCTAACCTAACCTAACCTAACCTAACCTCTTCTAACCTAACCAATGCACAATGGCTACAGATCATCAACCGCCTGAATGAACTCAAAGTGCCAGAATATCTTGTGAACCTCATCAAAGACTACTTATCTGAACGATATGTTGAAACCTATTACATGGGCGGCTATGCGAAAAAACCAATACACAAAGGCTGTACACAAGGCTCAGTATTAGGACCCTTATTCTGGACACTCATAATTGACCCACTACTCAAAACTCTCGCCAAAAATTATGAAGTATACGCTTATGCAGACGATGTGACAATTCTGTTACACGGCTCTGATAAAAAGATAGAGAAAGACTTTACAGACGTCGATAAGATCTGCTCAGAATGGGCGAAAGAAAATGAAATAAAATTCTCTACCGACAAAACTAAAGTTGTATATTTTAAGCGTAGTACTGACAAAGATTTTATTCTGAATGGTACGACCATACAACCAACTAAAAGCGTAAAAATTTTAGGCGTATGGATCGATGAAAAACTCAATATGGCAACACATGTATCAAAAACAATCAACAAAACAAGGATTATTGCAATAAATACACTCAAAATCGCCCGCAGCTTATTTGGTAACCATCCAGAGATCTTCAAACGAATATATGAAGGCGTAATCATACCAACACTCTCATATGGTATCACAACGTGGGCTAAACGCCTTAAAATAAAATCAACCCAAAAACGCCTGAATGCTCTGCAAAGGTTTTACATCATCAACACACACAAACTTTTTCCTACAACATCATGGTTAAGCTGCTGGTCACTAACTGGCTACACGCCCATTACAGAACAACTAGGATGCATTAATGAATGGAAGAAACTAACACTCAACAATAAACGCCTAGATTACCTACCATCAGACCGTGATGTTCAAAGGAAAATACACTACGACAATGAACTACCGCCTACAACAGAACTCAACCCATGTAAAATATTTC
Organism: Panonychus citri; assembly: GCF_014898815.1. Classification (NCBI taxonomy): domain Eukaryota; kingdom Metazoa; phylum Arthropoda; class Arachnida; order Trombidiformes; family Tetranychidae; genus Panonychus; species Panonychus citri. The sequence goes on along the minus strand of NW_026515480.1, from coordinate 30,509 downwards.
TCAAAGAACCTGAAACGAAAATAGACGCCGACATTGAAATTTTCACAGACGGGAGTAAAACAGAACAAGGCGTAGGAGCTGCTTTTTGTGTCATTAAAAATGGAAAAGTTACAACAACAAAAAAGCTTGTACTTGAACGATACTGTTCAATTTACCAAGCTGAATTACTTGCCATTGAGCACGCATGCAAATACGTCCATAAAAACAAGTACAAAAGAATTAACCTATGGACGGACTCTCTTCGTCCCTTCAAGCTCTCCTGAAACACAAAAACAATGATGAACAAATAATTTCAATCAAACGCCTAATAAAAACAATCAACAATGATAAACAATTAAACATGTTTTACGTAAAAGCTCACAATGGAAATGAAGGAAATGAAACTGCCGATAAACTTGCAAAAGAAGCAATCAATAAAAAAACAGCTAAAGATTATTATGTCATCCCTACAAAATATATAAAACAAGAAATTAAGAAAACCGCCCAAAAAAGAAAACTGTACATACTCAAAAAAGAAATTCACCAACCACAATCAACTTACTTCAAAACGCCCATAGAACAAAACACTTTACCGACAACACTACAAAACGTAATCATAGCATTCGGTAAGACTTCGGATTACGTCCCCCATTTTAGAGAGCTGATACTTTGTCAGTATATAGTTCATATAAAACTACATATTATGTACAAGTGTGGAATTGCGGAAAGATCTAGTTACGGAGATACAGGGCTTCAAAGTAGGATTTCGCCATAGAGCTCTATGGGTAAAAATTAAGTTTTGTGATGACCATACGGATTCGATTTAATGATTGTTTTTGACATATGTTATACTTGATAGTATGAAGTAATTGTATGAAAAAAATTAGGTTCCTAGCTCATACAGTTTCGGACTTATAATAGGTTGAAAATGTAAAAATTCAGTCCTTATGTTATAATCAATGAACCAATGAATGAAATCATACTAAAATCGTGCAATAAACTTTTCAAGGTCATATAATAAGGTCAAGGTCATTTAAAGGTCATTTAATTTCAAGTGTTATAAATAATTAGGAACTCATAACACTGTTATCCATGATATAAGTTTTAATGTAATTTGATGTAATTTAACATCACCAGATGGCATGCATCATATGTTATGGCAGGGGGCGCTTGTTCAATGTAAACAAATATTTATCATTTGTATTCTAGACCCCCAACCATCAACATCATTTTTGTTTCTCTCTCTCTTTTTCTCATCATCATCAACACCATCGACACCATCAACACCATCAACACCATCAACACCATCAACACCATCAACACCATCAACACCATCAACACCATCAACACCATCAACACCATGACCTCTCCATCATCATCATGGAACCATGCTCGACTGGAGCATGAGGTCTGCAGCAACAGAGAGACAGCTGTTGGCTTCTGTCAACAGCGTGGTCTTCTCAAGTCTGCTGTAGACTGCAGCCAGCACCGGGTCCCAATGCGATTTTATATCGATCGCGGGCCTTTTGGGACATTCCGGTGCCCTCGCAAAGAGCATTCAAGCTCCAGGCCATCAGTCGTGAGTGCTGCCTCTGAAACCTGGTTCGAAGGAGCCAGGTTTCCTATTGAGGACATCCTCAGGCTGATGTACTCCTGGAGTATGGATTGCTCATATGAGGAGGCTCAAAATGAGGCCAGAGTCTCCTCTAGCACCGTTGCAGAGGTTTATGCACGGTGCCGCGAGGCAGTGGGTTTGATGTCCATCCAACATCAAGGACAGAGGGGTAAAATCGGTGGACCTGGTCTTGTTGTACAGATCGATGAGGCCAAGTTTGGTCGTCGTAAATACAACAAGGGCAGGGATATCGAGGGTCATTGGCTACTGGGCATGATAGCTGATGGCTCAGAGGACTTCCGTCTAGAGTTGTGCCCAGCCAACTCTAGGACAGCGGAAGCTCTCATACCCCTCATCAAACACCACGTGGCTGAAGGGTCCATTGTAAGGACAGATGGGTGGCGGGCTTACAGGGGGTTAGGTGAGCATGGTTATGTGCACCAGTGGGTTGACCATTCAACCAATTATGTTGATCCTGAGACTGGTGTACATACCCAGCGAATCGAAGCCTCCTGGAGACCGATGCGTTCCTTCTTTAGGGATCGAAAGGTGCCTAGAGAAGCGTTCGCAGATCATGTTGTTGAGTACCAGTGGAGACGCTGGTGCAAGAAACAACAGGTCCACCCATTTGAAAGTCTTCTCAATGCCATCAGAGAAGCTTTCCCTTAAATGCTCCAGTCGAAGGCCCTTAACATCAGGGGCCCCGAGTTGGAAGGACTCGGAGAACAAAACCTTGGCCCACTTACCATTCTTGGGCCCCGGGCTTCCAGGCACCCGGTAAACAACACCTGTTTGGTCAGTAAAATCCAACTCTACCTCCTCGCGGTACTGACTGGGTAATGCCAACAGAGCTCTGGTAGTTCAATATATGATAATGTATGCTACAACGTTTGTTAGATGTTACCACTTAAACACCTCTGCACTTGAACGGCGGGCGAAAATTTTTTGACCCCACCCACCCCTTCCGATGGGCGTGGCCGCGTAGCGGCCACGCCCATCGGAAGGGGTGGGTGGGGTCAAAAAATTTTCAGAGCCATCCTAGTACTATCCATTTATTTTTCCACTTTTCAAACCATGGCTATTGATTAAGTGTGCATCTTTCAAATCATTAATATTTCCTAGTATAAGAAAATAGAGTAGACAACCTTATAAGTGTATATGTAACTCGAAAAAAGTGAAAGTTCTGCTTAGAAAGTCGTTTAAAGTAGTATTTTAATATGATGATAATATTATCTACAAATGACCTTGACCTTATTATATGACCTTGAAAAGTTTATTGCACGATTTTAGTATGATTTCATTTATTGGTTCATTGATTATAACATAAGGACTGAATTTTTACATTTTCAACCTATTATAAGTCCGAAACTGTATGAGCTAGGAACCTAATTTTTTTCATACAATTACTTCATACTATCAAGTATAACATATGTCAAAAACAATCATTAAATCGAATCCTTATGGTCATCACAAAACTTAATTTTTACCCATAGAGCTCTATGGCGAAATCCTACTTTGAAGCCCTGTATCTCCGTAACTAGATCTTTCCGCAATTCCACACTTGTACATAATATGTAGTTTTATATGAACTATATACTGACAAAGTATCAGCTCTCTAAAATGGGGGACGTAATCCGAAGTCTAGCCTAGCATTCATTACAGGCCATGGCTTCTTCCTGAAACACCTACAACGAACTAATCCAAACGTAAATACAAACTGTCTTTTTTGTAAAACCGCCGAACAAACATCAGAACATATTCTCTGGACGTGTCCATATTTCATTCAATATCATAGACGTATCGAAACAATCATCTCAGAAAACGCATTTCTAACAAATACAAACAACATAACCAAAGAAAAACAATTAATGAACTGCATTCATGATGAAAACATTATTCGGTTAATACAAAAAATCTACAACAAATGCAAAATCACAAATCTGAAATACGCCTTAAAAATAATAAACTTCCAACAATAACTCCAAACAATACGCCTGAACCTTTTTCCTGCTAGAGGGCGCTTCCTAAAGACGTATCAGCTGTTAACAAAAGAAACAATCAGTTGATAATTAACCTTCAAAGTGTTAACATTAAAAATAAATGAGACGAACTCTTTCTCATAACATCTTATCATCATCGTCAACAATTAAACACTATACGTCTTTAAAATTATTTTAAGTGATACAAAACCTCAAATTATCAAGTGCCTTTATTACGCCTAAAAAGTGAACAAAAGTGAAAACAAACGTGATAGTTCAAAGTGTAGTGTCAGTGTAGTGTAAGTGTGGTGTCAGTGTAGCTCTTCAAACGTTTCTTCCTTACACCATCATCAAATAATACGACCATCAGTTCTCATAATAACCACGAACAAAATAATAATCAGTGCATCCAAAAAACCATCAACCTCACTCACCGCCTAAAAACTCAACAAGCCAAATCAACATAAAGTTAACAAATGCAACAACCTTGGGACAATTTTATTAAAGACTGTGAAGAAAGAGAAACAGAGAGTTGCAAAAGTGAAAACGCCCGAAAAATCACCAAACAAAATGAACCCACATACGCCTGAAGACTTGGAGCAAGTCTGGGATAAAGATGAAAGTTCAATGGAATCCATTGATATCAGAGACGCATCTACCCAAATAGAAGCTGCTGATGAAGACGCCTTTATGATTATGACATTTGGTGAATTATACGCAAAAATTGATCAAAATACATCTGAATGGGAAGGTTACCCAAAGTGGTCCGCCCAAAGATTCAACGACTTTCTTATAGAAAAAGGACCAAGAATGATCCGTAATCATTGTCAAAAAATGAAAGAATTATTGGCGTCTCGAGAGGCTAAATATGGTGTCATTGAAGCAGAAAACAAACGTTTAAGAAAAGAATTGGTCGATCTCATGAAAATGCAACCGAGAGTCGTCGAGATTACGCCTAAAACACCAAAAACGCCTAACAAAAGACCAAATCAAAGCCCATCAACAGCTGAACCGCCGCCCAAAGTACATCAACCATCAACATCAAAAGACGTACTCATTCCTAACTGGGGAACATTTCCAGCAAAAGCTTTGGAAATGATACCAGAGGAATTTAGAAATGGATTTTACAACAATTGGCGTATTATCTTACAGGCGTTTAACAAAAGAAACCGACATTGGGGACCAGATCCAATTGAAGGACAAGACGTGTCAAGTTGTGTATGATAAGAAAAGACGGTGAATTGTGTCAATACATCGAAGAACGTAAACAACGAAACTTCAAGAAACATTGTGATGCTCAACATCCCGAAACCGCCGAAAGAGACCGTCTTTACATCTGGGTAGACATTCCAGAAATGGATTACGCCCTAAGATTAAACGCTTACAGAAAATCAATCGGACGCCCACCAATCAACACATACAAATCCAAAGAAACATTAGAATCTGATGATACTGATAGTGAAAGTGAGAAGCAAACGCCTAAAAAGTGTGGACTGGGTAAAGGAAGAAAACAAATTAGTGCCAACAAATCACCAAGAAATCTAAACGCCCAAAATCTGCAACAAACTACATCAATAGAAAAAATTATGCCCTCACCTATTAACCCACCGCCTGAACAGGAAAATTTTGTTGGAGATTTCGCTCCAAGAGATGCCAGCAGTCCACTCCAATTAAGCGTCTCAATGACTGAACAAATCATTGAAGAGTTAAGTCCCTCATCCAAAAGTATCTTTTCAAGCGTATGTGAAGAATATTTAGCTAAAGACCCATTGGACGACTATCTAAACCGCCTTGATACTGTGTTATCTGAAGATGAAGACGAAGAAAAATAGATGGCGCCACACAACCTAACACATTTTTGTATATAAAGTCAACCTCATCTCATACAAAATTCATTTCCCAATCAACCTTTACAGTGTTCACATCAATTAAATTCAATTAAAATTCAATTACAAAGATTAATAAAACCGCCCAAAACAAATTATAAACAATGTCTTCCAATAATGTACTTTCTACTTTTCTTGGTGAAATCATTAACGCTCTCAACAATCTCCAACAGGCGCTTGAAAAAGAAAGTGAAGTGAAACCGTCTGAAGTGAAACCGTCTGAAGTGAAACCGTCTGAAATTAAACCGTCTGAAGCCTCGTGTGAAAACACACAACAAATACAACAAAGTGAACAAAAACCGCCTGAAGAACCTCCTCAAGAACCTCAACAGTTACAAATAAATGAACCAACAAAAGAACATTTTAACACTCCTCCTCTTCTTAAAATAGTAGAAGCAATGCCAGACGAAACGCCCGAAAACCAAAACAACCAATTAGGAAAACAAGAACAAGTTACTGAAAAAGTAACCCAATGGATTAAAAAGATTAAAGACAACACCCCACCGCCTAAAGCCTCAACCCCCATACCAAGTGAAAAACAAAAGCAACCGATTAAAAACGAAAGTCCAGCCAACCGCCAAAAAGAAATAAAAGACGTAATGATATGCATGGTACGTAAATGTGGATTTCCGGCAATTAATGTGTCAGAAATGATGGAACACTATAAATTCATGCATACGAACGTATTAGTTCAAGAAGACACACTTCAGGCGGATGAAAAGATGACATATTATCAATACAAAAAGATGAAAAGAGACTGGATACAAGACTGCAAAAGAAAGCGAATCGAAGAAGAGCAATCGCAAAAACGCCAGAAAAAGGAATAGAAAGCACTTGAGAAAAGACGCCTGAAAATACAAAAACAAAATAAAACCCTCTCCTTCCTATCCCTCTGATTATAACAATACGCCTGAAAATAAAACGTCTTAAACAATTGTAACCAAAACGCCTGAAAATTTGTATTTCTTAAAACAAATGACAACCTATTCAATCTAATTCAAAACGACCCAAACTTGTAATCCAAACTTCTTTATCTTTATTTCCAACCTTTATTTTATATCCCTATTATATCAATGAACAAAAATTATGTAACGAAATTAAACCAAATATAATACAACTAAAACGCCCAAAACTATGTAACGCCCAAAAACTTACCAAACAATGGTAGGTTAAAATGTAATCCTATTACAAATATATGTAATCAATAAACCGTGACGAGACGCCCTGTTGTTAACGTCTGCTCTGATAACGACTATACCAAGGTACAGTCGTAAAATTATCTAGACGGTCGTAAACTTCAGGCGTACTCTGAACTCTTTTACCCGAAAAAAAAAAAAAAAAAAAAAACCTAACCTAACCTAACCTAACCTAACCTAACCTTTATTACAACCAATAAGACTGTCCATCCATCCATCGATCGAATATGTAAACACTTGTAGTTTAAGTAATCAATCTGGGCCTAAAGGCTCAGGCACTGATACCAATAAAGAGTTTTATTGCACCCAAAAAAAAAAAAAAAACCTAACCTAACCTAACCTAACCTAACCTAACTTAACCTAACCTAACCTAACCTAACCTCACCTTCAATCACACTGGTAAGACTTGTAAAAGTGAGGCAGTTTGTTGTCGTTACTGTGGACAAAGTCACTTCGGGAGAGATTGCCCATTCAAAGAAGACCCGACTAAGCACAAATGCACTGTCTGTCATCGGAATAAGTTCACTGTAAACCATAAGGATTACAAAGAGCACGAAACCTACGACCACGAGTGCCCGATTTTCTGCAAAGTATTTAAACAACTGTCAAGGAAGATGCAATATTTAGAAAATCAAATTCGCTAGTCAACTCTCCGTAACACACTGTAATGTTAACCGTAGTGAAACCACACTACATTCCCTTTTGAACAGAACCTCACCTCCAGATATACTTTTAATACAAGAAGCGCCAGTTTTTAACAACAAGCTGAAAGGATCATTGAATAGATATCGAAATATTTATCAACTTATTCAAACGAACTCTACTCACAGTACAGTTCGTACTGCCAGTACTAACACTGCCATCATTATAACAAACAGACAAATTCACAGTACAGTGATCCTCAATACATGCAACATACAAATCATCGAAATCAATACAAATAATGTCAACATCACGCTCATCAATTACTACAACTCACCATCTGATCCAACTGGAAGCAACATCGAACAGCTAAACAACCACATTGAGAACATGCAAGACCGTCATCTCATATTATCAGGAGATTTCAATGGTAGATCAACCACTTGGGGTGATACGAAAACCAACAGAGAAGGCTTACGAGTAGAGAACTTGATTTATTCAAATTCACTTATCGTTCACAATGCTGATGGTAAACCAACATTCAGAGCTGCCTCCAGTAATGGACTACGACAGTCAGTTATCGATCTCACTGTCAGTACTGTCAGTGCTGTACCGTATATCAAGAACTGTTTTGTCGACTATGACAGTGGCATAACCTCAGATCACTTCCCAGTGAGATATACTATCACCACACAAAAGATCAACGCACCAGGCAAATCAACAAGAAAGTACAAAACCCAAGGAAAGGATTTATCTAGAGCAGAAGTTTTTCTCGATTCGATAAGTACTTCACTGGCAGAAGAAACATCACAAAGCAATCGTTCCTGTGATGAACTAGCGAATCTTGTGCACAAAACTACACGAAAGGCGTTCGAAAGTTATAAAAAGAGACCCAACACAAAAATCATAAGCCCATGGTGGAACAAGGATACAGAAGCTCTAGCTAAACGCATTGCAGCACTGAGACGCAGTATGAAGAATGCCTCGATGAATAGATTACCGCCACTCATAGACAAGTTACGTGAACTACGGGCTGAGATGAAGAAAGTCCAGAATACAGCGAGAATTGAAACTTGGAAAAGCTACTGCATAGGCTTGACTGGAAGTGACGTATGGACAAAAACCCAGAGCTTGATTACGAGAAGCCATCCGCAAGAAGACAAAAACCTTATTTCCAATGGAGTGAAACATACTGCCACTGAATCCGCTCAATTGCTTCTAAATCATTTCTACCCATCCGAGGAAGTGACGTATAATACTGTCAGTACTGTCAGTACTGACATTCAACAAGACGTCATACTTACTACCAGTACTGAAGTTAAGAAACTCTTCAATGAAATACCAGCCAGCAAAGCTCCCGGACCAGATGGTTTTAATTCAACGATGTGCCAAATTGTATCACGACACTGTACCGAAAGCCTTAAAAACGTCTATAATACCTGCCTGCAAAAATCAAAGTTCCCCATTGCCTGGAAAAACGCAACAATTAAAGTTATACCGAAACCAGGGAAGGATGACTACCATAGCGTAACGTCATACCGCCCCATAGGTCTTCTGAACATGTATGGGAAAGGTTTAGAGAAACTCATCCATGCAAGGCTAATACGACACTTGGAATCCAGTTGCGCGATTTCTACAAATCAGCATGGCTTCTATCCAGGGAGAAGTTGTGATACGGCACTTAAAGACATTATAACTAATATCAAAAGTTACTGGAACCAACAGCAACAAGTTATTGTCCTCGCTCTCGATATAACTGGTGCATTTGACAATGCAAAGTGGCCTATCATTTTAGAGCAACTTAGCAGAGTTGAATGCCCAAAATATTTACGAGAAATAATTTCTCATTACCTAAGCGATAGAATGGTCACCCTCAACTATGCTAACAGTACTGTCAGTAAAAAGACAAGCCAAGGTTGTGTACAAGGTTCTGTTCTTGGACCGATTCTCTGGTTGCTCGTCATAAACCCCTTGCTGAAAGAACTCGAGACCATTCCAGATATCTCTGTTACTGCATTCGCTGATGATGTGACAATACTTATACCCGTCAGTACTAAGCGTATTTCTACTGACAGTACTAGCAGTACAATAGGTATAGTGACATCAAAGCTGGATCAATGGTTATCGTATAATCATATGAAAGTGTCTTCAAGTAAAACACAGTACATGATAGCAACACAACAATACCAACAGTACGAACCCAAGATAATTATCCAAGGAAATGAAATACAAAATGCAAAAACAATCACCATACTTGGGGTAAACTTTGATGAAAGACTACGATTCAACAACCATACAACAAAAGCAATAAACAGAGCTAAGAATTATGTCCAGAAGGTAACGTGAGCAGCAATTACGATCTTTGGTACGCACGAAGAGATCTTTCGAACTCTACACGACCAGGTCCTATTACCGCTTTTGTCCTACGGCATCGCATTCTGGGGAAAAAACATCTTATTAAAGAAGTACGAACAGCAACTCATTAGTCTCCAAAGAAATTACCTGATACAGACAATGAAATTATTCAAAACAACATCAACAGTGAGCACTATCTGCACATCTGGAGTTCTACCAATTCACAAACACCTTAAGATGATTTATGAAACAAGAAGAATGCTGTTAGGAATTACTAAAAACCCCTATCTACCACCTGATCGTCCCATTGAAAGAGAGAGGTACATTAATCTCATCCATACACCGTGGACGACCCTAGATGTAACTCTTTCATTTCAGGGCCATAAAAATCACGGCACAATCATCTACACCGATGGCAGTAAACAAGATCAAGGAGTTGGTGCAGCAGTAGTCCAATATCGAGACGACAAGATTGTTAAAGTTAAAAAACTTAAACTGAATACGTACAGCTCAATCTTTCAAGCTGAGGCACTAGCAGTACTGACAGCTATCGAACAAGTCAGTACGTACAGTGAGCCAGTACTGATAGTATCTGATTCACAGTCAGTACTGTCAGCAATCATCAATCACAAAACACGATCAGAGTTGATAAACCAAATACAAGCTAAATTGATTGCAAACAAAAACATCAAACTTTGTTGGGTAAAGGCACATGAAAACACGGAAGGTAATGAGATAGCTGATGGTTACGCAAAGGATTCAATCAAACTCAAAAAGAGCCCCGACCATTTTGAAGTACCACGAAGCTTTCTGAAACACTGTACTAAAACCAAGATACAGACAGAGATTCAACGCTGGTATGAACTGGATGCAAGAGAGTATCTTACTACCGAGATACCAGACTTTCAGTCAGTGTTAAGCATCTTCTCTTGTTATACTGGGAAATTTTGTAAAATGTTCATAACTGGCCATGGACCCTTCAGATCGTACCTCTACAGATTCAAAAGAGCACGTGACCCCTCTTGCTTTTGTTCATCACCTGAGCAAACAGCCAATCACGTCCTCTTGGAATGCCCAGCTTTTACGATTGAAAGAAGCAAGATTACTATCTTAACAGGAAAAGATACACAACCTGCACTCAGAACAATAAGCCAGCATCAAGATGAGGAAACAAGAAGACTGTATGAGAGTATCTTACAGAAAATTGTAATTAAACTGAAAGTCAATAACAGTCACTATTAGCGGCGAAAGCTTTAATCAGCATCAACAGTACTGACAGTACTGTGTGTCAACCCTCTCTCTCCTCCTCCTATTCATTAACTCTAAAGAATTCGAATCAAACGAGACATGAAAAGAGAAAGCGGGAAAGAGAGTTTCCAAGAATCATAATATTGTGATTATCTTGATTTAATGTCAGATAAATCAATAGCAACTGATTTTGAAGGAGGAGTAAATTCAACGTATATAACTGTCGTTTTTTCGTTTCTTTCATTTAGTTGGAAAATTTTATAATACCTCAACCCTAAATAAGTGGTTAATAATCATCCTTATGTTTAAAACTTTTTATCAATTTTTTTTTAATCCATCCAATGTATTGGAAAAGTGTGCTTCATCTTCGTTTGAATTACATCTCAAAAACTGCAACCATGAAACCGTTTCCTTAGACAACATACAAGAAAGCCTGATCAACACAATAGTGAAAAAAGTTGGACTAATTCAACATGTTTCGTATGTCAACTCTAATAAGCTCAAGTTAAAACCCAAAGCTGACATCGACCAATGTTTATCAAATCTGGCATTACGACTGTCCGATCTGACGATTACAGCCGAATTAGGAACACTAATTAAAAATGATCGTTTACACGTATCTTCGTTTAACAATGTAATTACAGTTGTCGATCAAGAGCTAAAGCCGGAATCCAAAATTTCAATAAATACTGGTCTTTTTATACAATCAATCGTGGCTCGCAAAGGAGAAAAAATTGACAAATCTGACTTCATAATTTTGATCCTTCCAACCTCATCTAACGCGAGAAAACTTGCCGCAAAAGGAGTGTACATTGACCCGGTTGTATGTCGACACGATGATCATTCACTACTGACGTTGAATGGTATTAATATATCAGCGGAGACACAAAAGGTAACCATTGAATTTAAACTTAATTGTTACAAAGCGGAATCATTTGGAAGTGATTACATGAAACTTGTTTCGAAAGAGGCGAATAGCTTGGAACTCTCGGATAAAATAGCAAACAAGTTGTACAGACATAAAAAATCTGAAGGCTCTATACTTGACTATGAGAGAAGTGTCGATTTCTCTAATTATACAACTACTATTAACAACATCGATGACGAGTTATCAGTCAAATTCAAGTTTGGTGTTCTCGAGCCTGAAACAATTCCAAACAATACGACTTATAGTTGTTCAAAAACAATGGAACTTGAAGTGGTTTTATCTAAACCCTACAATGACTACTCCGCAATGTTACTAGTGCCGCGGCGGAAAATCTGGGCCGACGAAAAGTCGTGGGTAGAATTTGGTTTATTCGAGAATAATGGGCAAGTTAGTGGTATGGCAAATTACCAGCCAACAACATACGATTATTGAGTGGTAATCCTTGGGAAATTTATTTCAAAGGAAATATCGTCGTAAAGCTAGAATATACGGATGAATTGTGCGATGCCCCTTATTCAAATATTATAAATGACTCTTTTTATATAAATATGAAATCTATCAGTAAATCATATGCAAGTCTAATGGATGCCTGCAGAGTGTTGAAAGTGTATGCAAAGTTTGTTAGAAACCTCATCACCTTCGATTGCAATCTCGATGTAATGAAATATTTGCATTACTTGGAATTCGAGGCCTTACAAGTGGATAAATCTTTGGAGCAAATACAGGCAGAATTGGATGTTAAAATTAAAAAAGGCAAGCGTAATGAAATTCAATCTGTAGTTGTGGAAGGAAGAGACTGTGTTCGTCCGAGTTTTGTGATTTGTTCAGAAATGGTCAAACTGTGGAGAAATTTAATTGCAATAGAACAAAGCAATGAATTACCACAGTTTAGTTACGAAAAAATTGGTACATATCTTGTTGATTACAATTCACAGTCCATTGTTTGTGGAAACTCTGGAGATCGCAATAGAGGACATCTTGGCAACGCTCTAGATAAAGAGTCAAATGATCACAACGTGGATACCAACTCTGGTTATTGTGGATCACAGAACCCTGTTGCTTGTTACCAATTACATGATTTATTTTCTTTCGAATTTAACACTCAAGACATTGAACAGAAGAACGAGATTGAAATTTCTGACACAGAAACTGTTGATTTGGAACCATATTCTGATTGCAAGTCTGAAAAAAGCAAAAGACAAATCGTTTATTCAACTGATACTGATGGTGGCACTGAATCATCATTTGATAAAAAAGCTCGGATGTCATAAGATAATTCATAGGATCATAATATGGCTTTTTACGTTTCAAAAAATTTCTTGCAACATGTATACATATAAAATGATAATGAGTTGAGCAAATAAAATAAGTAAGAGTTCTGATAATGTTATCATAGCAACAATGTTATCGTAAATGGAACTCATTTTCAAAGATATAAAATAAAAAGCAAATTGCCAATAAGAAATCATAACAGTATTGACTTCTTGATTTTTTTCACTTCTCTTTTTGTTCATTTTGAAAAGTCTAACAAATCGAACCATTCTCAATAATGGAAATTCTCATGTGGAGAAGGAAGCATGGTACAAAATTTCGTCAAGCTTCCGATTACTTGAATTGTCGTTTAAGTGAAATGAAGTCTCATCTAGTTCTACCTTCTAAATTTAATCGTGACGCTTGGGATTATGAATGTTTATTGTGTGATAACTTCGTTGCTGCCTCTTATGAAAGATGGGATAGACATCGAGTTAAACATGACAGGTATGTCTGTAATATTTGTAACGCAAAGTTTTACTGGCGAGCAGAAGCCAACAAATGTGATCATCTTGAAAGAATTGTTGATGAATCCGCAGAGAAGGCTTATTACGGTACGAACTCTCCTGACTCCGATGAAGATGATATAGGAGTTGATGTTGATATCGATGACAGTAATGACTACAGTGGTGAGTCTGATGACGATGATGACCAAATTAATGGCGAAGGAGAAGAAGTAGTAGACAACGAAAGAGAAAACGGAGATGAAGACGAAAATAATGACGGTGACAACAGTGATGATGATGATGAACAAGCTGAAGTGCAAGACGAGGAAAGCTCAGAACATGATGATGATGAGGAAAACGAATTTGAAGCTAATTGGCCAGTTGAACAGGTAGACGCTGAAAGAAACACAGAGCATCTAACTTCCACCACAGCGCAAATTCGTTATCGTATGAAGAGGCATGAAGGAGGCCACCTTTTCAGATCTATTCTATCTAGATACAAACTGAAAAATTTGAATTGTATGACTTTGAATGCTATGTCGAATAAATATTAAACATATTGCCTTCCAACTTGCGTTTAAAATGAATTTCATCAACAAGTTTTCTGTTTAATTACAATCAGGTTATATGCAAGGGTTTGAGGTTGCTTATTTACATTTATGATATAACCAGTAACATGATAGTATTGAGCAGCTAGTGCATATGATCACAGACTGATGTTGAGTTTAGTATAATATAGAATTTGGCATTTCTCATTCCCATTTGAGATTCATGGCCAAAAGGGAATTCAATTATTTTATAAAATTTAATTGCTTATCACACAGTAAACCTGAAGTACGTTGTTGACTTGTTCAGTATACAAAATTGATCACCTAATGATATTAATCAATAAAACTGATTGATTAAGCAATTTATATTGTTTTTCAATACAGTTGCTTAATCTTAATAATGCTTTTGTATTAACATCATTAACTAGACTTATAGATAAAATATGGGATGATTTTTCCACCTCTTATCATCTTTTCATCAAAAGATATGTCGATTTTCCGCATATTTAAGCGAGATCGCTCCACTTATGCTACCATTGATTGTTTTGATTTTCATTTAGTGAAGAAAATATTATTTTTCATTTGTTTCTTTTGAAAACGTTACAATGACTCAATCAGTTCCAACAGACAAAGAGATGGCAAATATGATGTCAACCAATTTCATGTCTATTGACAATTTACGTGTACCAGGTCCCATTGAGTATGATATTTCAACGATTTCTCCTGATGATGTTATCCAAGGTTTAAAAAGAAAAATCGATGAAGGTTCCAGTTCCTATTCACGTTATTATCAACGAATCAAACGAATTCGTTCTTCCATAGACGAATTCTGTGCAGTTGATCCAATGGTTAAAGATGATTTAGAAACTGCTTTCAGATTTCATCATGAAAAGTCACCCGTATCAATTGGAGTTCATCGATAAAGATATTCTCGACAAGGCAAAACGGATGGAGAATATACATCCTCTCGTGCTGGATGGAAAATTAGCCGAACTACAGGAACAGCGTTTACATGCAATGAAAGAGTGCGGACTTACGTCTCTAACAAAAGAAGCTGCTGACCTGCTCACTGCAATCGATAAGCAGAATGAAAAGATGCGAGTGATGCTAAACGTTTGTTTGGAAGGCCAATTATACGAAACGCACTTAAGGAAAGCTACAACAGACGTATCAAGATGCTACACGAATCAGCGCGGAACTCCAGTCAACGGCGATGGCAAAGAAAGAAAGTATACTGAAAATCGACATTGAAATCAAGAAACATGAATACGCTTGTTGTCCTATGTGCTGCCATTACTATTTTAAAACTGATCTATTGTATTCTAATTGTGGTCACAGGATTTGTTATTCATGTGCGAGTATATCACAAACTGTTAACTGCTGTTGTGTTGTTTGCAAACAAACACTTACAGGATATTACAGACTCGTTATTAATGATCAAACTGGTCGTGAACTGTTAATGTTAACCACAAAACAAGTAACTCTCAATATTGGTTTACCAATCGTGCGCAAATCAAAAAAACATTAATAATAATAAATGTACTAAACGTTAAGATATTGAATAAAATTATCAAGAAATGGCTTGAGTTGAACAACTATCGTAAAAACCTATCGTAACATTTTTTAGCTCAGCCATTGAACAGTAAAGTTTCAAGCTTATGTTGTTATGAGAATTTTACATAGTAAAATTATGAATTTTATTTCCATTTATTTTGATCATACATAAAATAATGAATATTGTTGTGATTCTTGGCTTTCACTGATCGAGTTCTCGGTCTTCAGTAGCATGTTGTCATTCTTGTGTCTTGTCAGTCTGTTTTTCAGCGGTATTGTCACATGCATCATGCTCATGATTCAATGATTTACGTTGTAAGTCGGCCGAAAGAGTTTATACATTGAGGTTTTGTTGATATTCTCGTGCTGATCTCCATCTCTCTCTCTCTCTCTGTGTGTTTGTGTGTTTTTCTATGAGAGACACGGTTTCACTTGTTGTGTTTGGTAAGATGCAGTTGCACGGCTTTGTTCCGAAAAGACAGCCACAAACTCGGTATGGAAGACGATGAACAGTCTTCAGATGATCATAAATGTCTGACACCTCAAAACAAAGACAATCATCACAAAGTAAACATTCGTATTCTAGACATGGATCGTAAAACTCAAGAAAACAACTATCATCGAATATATTCCCATATGTTAAATAATCTTCAGCTGAGCGGAATTCTGAACCATTTTTACATCTTTTGTTGTAAGATTCAATGCATAAAGAAAACATGATCATTGGCTGTGTATTTGAAAACAGAGAAAATAAAGCTAGTGTATAGATCCTCTTTCAACTATTTATATTTTATATCTCGACAAGAACAGCCCTATCTGTCCATAGTGAAGACGCTTCTAAACTTCTAACTTAACAGTCACTCTCAAATTGTGTAAATGAGTGATGGGTGCAATTTTCTAGTTCAAAAAATAAATTTATTTATAAAAATCTATTCTCTGCATGGTTCAACAAACACTTTTCAATACATATGTGTTGTCCAAGTCAATCACGGAATTGCAGATAAAATTTAAGGAAATTTTCGAATTGATAGCGTTTATCTTTATATGACAACATTTTCTTGTCGATCCCATGGTTTGACATGTAATGTTTCCTGAGGTCTGTCGCCATATTATATTGTCTTTGACAAAACTGGCATACGAGATCACCTGTTTCCAAACTTGCCCAAGCTTTATAAACGGGATTTGAATTCAAAATTCTTTTAAATTTGCCTTCGTCAAACCGATCAAATGTAGCATGATATTTGTTTTTATGATCAATGGAAGTTGAGCTACATTCATCACCCAAATCAATACCAGAGTTTTGAGCAAATATTTTTTTTGCAGGAGAAACAATTACACTTTTCCTCATTTGGTTGTTGTATGAAGGTGTTACAATTTCACTTGGTCCAGCCTCACTGTACTGCGGTGTGTTGTTTTCAGTTAATTGCTCTGTTAGCTCATTCTGTGCACTAGTTAATAGATCATGGGATACATTCAACTCCTCAGATTTGAAAACTGCATTAACTGGGTTTTCCGTTTGGTTCTTGTTTTCACCGGTCTCACTTTCCGAATTGCTTTCTCCCAAACAAGTTAGATTAGTTATACTATGAGCTGTTACGTGCTCAACCAAGTCATCATAAGAAATGGAACCATAACAGTAACATAAACCACACTGATAGAAAGTAATATTTTCGTGAGCCCAAATTAAAATATTTTTACCTGGTTCTGTTAATTGATCTATTTCATTAGATCTAGAAGATGAGCTGTTTTGCAACGTGATGAAATCCATATTGAATAAACACAGAAAGACTGAAAAAAATTCAAATCAATTCAATTAATCAACCAGTAAATTTACTTTTATAAGCTTTTAGCGATTATATACGATATCTCTGTTGTGATAATTTAAGCACAATGCACAATCAGAATAGATAAGAAAGAACTATTCAGTTAATCTGGTTCATTTTAGGGCGGAGACAACACTATTACACATGTATAAATTGAAACATGGAAACGGAGAGACCAGTAATTGAATAAAATCTCATTGTATCTCATCCCTAGTAAGTTTTTCATTCTATCATTGTTACCAGTTAACATGGAAGTTTTACTTTACCGTCTGGAAAATGGTACAAAGTGGCGCTCAGCAAAACATTATTTGTATTGCTTGTTGAGCGCAAAAGCATCCCATTTAGTTTTACCTTCTGTCGATAATCCTGATAATTGGGAATACGAATGTGTTATTTGTGATGATTTTCTGGGTTATAGTTACAAGGATTTGGAATACCATTTAAAGGAGCACGAGCTTTACGAGTGTGGAATATGTCCCGAGTTGTTCAACTGGCAGGGTGACGCTATTAGATGCCGGGAAAGTCATGGCTCTAGGTTGGCAGCCACATTGTATCATTGTTCTGGCATTGATGACTCGAGGATCTCTGAACAAGAAGCTAAACAGCCTGACGGAAGTGTATCAATTGACAACCACACAAGGCTCACAAATAACATTCCGAAAATTGAAATTTCATGCCTAAAAACCGAACCTGTGACTCATTAGAAGTTCAACAAAGTGTAACAAAAAAACTTGAAACAAATAAAGATTTTCGATGAATAAGTTCGCATTGACTAAATTTTATTAACCAAATAAAATTTTACCATCACCATTTGCAAAGAGACTCGACTTCACACGAGGTTCGTCTTTCAATAGGTAAAAGTATCTATACAGGTGTATAGATACTTATTGAAAGATTTTCTGTTGAAGTTCCTAACTAATCACACCATGAAATATTAGCTTAGGCAATTCTGAACGAGAAGATTATTACATTCTAGTAGAATTAAACTGACTATCAGAATTGATTTATTTTGAAATCGAAAATTGTTTCTTTTGCTATTCTCTTCAGTTCAGTTGCAAAAATTACTATGAATAATTTAAACCGAATTAAATTTACCATTTTCAAAAAGATTCAACTTTACATGAATACTCAAGTTATCATTTTCCTGATTAATCATTCAAAGCGAAGACGAAAACACGAAAGTTTTATCGACTTTTGCTAGGTAAAAGTATCTATACAGTGTATAGATACTTATTGGAATAATTTTATTGTTGTTTCCTCATTATCAATAATATGAACGATTGGCGAACTAAACATCTTGTTGAGTCTCATTTTCTTAGCTGAAAAATTCCGAATAAAGTCAACAAATGGAATGATGTCAAAAGTAATTTTATTAGAAATTCATTTATTCAATCAAAAAAACATTCAATCTTAATGTTTTCCGCATAATGTCGGATAAAATTACTAGCAATAGTCTTTGCTCTTCGCTGGTAACGACTCTGCTTCGTGACTTTATGGTGCAAGACCCCTGGCAGTGAACAACAGTCATTGGTTTTCTCTGGACAAGCACCTGTTAGTTTGCTGGAACAATCGTGTATCCCAGGGTATGGATGGTGGATCCGAGGTACATTGGCACAATCCAACGTCGGAAAAACTCCAATACAGCTCGTGTGTGTACACGTGAAAACTTTGAATTTTTCTCTCAATTTTTGTTTGACTTCAGTCAAACTCGTTGATCGAAAATCATGGCCGTTTACGTTGATGACAAAATTTTTCTCTATCAAACCACCAGCATATACATATTTAACAACCCTCACAAATGGGTTCTTTCGGACAACAACTCTCATTTGTGGATCTTCCAATGGACTACTCATGTTAATGTTAGGAAAAAAAGAACAAGACAAAACAAAACAAAATAAGTAGCGAAAATATGTATAGAGAACTAGACACCAAAAATGAACGAATAAAGTTTCAGAGTGAATGTAACTGCCTAACGAGAAAACTAGTCAGTTTTATAGTTAATTTATCTATTATGCTTCAAATCCTGGTCATGAGGGGATAACAATTTACTCTCTTTCGATAATTTTGCATGTGACAATCATTGACTATAATAAGATGCGCGATTAAAATACTTCAGATTTAATCTGTGATATCTCATAATCTTAAAAATATAAACTTTGACTGACAGGTGATCTCTATTGATTGGCCAGTTTTAAG
This sequence comes from Panonychus citri, assembly GCF_014898815.1. Lineage (NCBI taxonomy): Eukaryota > Metazoa > Arthropoda > Arachnida > Trombidiformes > Tetranychidae > Panonychus > Panonychus citri. The sequence goes on along the minus strand of NW_026515480.1, from coordinate 10,803 downwards.
AGAAGCATATACAATCATATAGTCAATGACGAAAGAGGAAAAAACAATAAGAAAGTTATGTTGCTGAGAATTTTTTGATATTTTGGTGCCAAAGTCGCGATTAGTTACTTGATAATCAATCATTTGGCTTATGAGGCAAACACAATTAGTTCATCATCAGTTACTACCCGAATACCACGACCGACAGAACCGTTGGTATGTCCATCAAACACTCTTTGACTCTTTGGATCATTTTCCATTACGGCTAGCGTATGATCCTAACTCCTTATACAACAGTCAAGTACAAATCAAGTCAAATTCTTGAAAAAATCGTGTACAAATCTTGTACAATTTGTTGATATGGTATAAAGATAAAAACGATCTGAGAAAATGATCAAGTACAAATCAACTTGGATTTTGGGTTAGAAAATTTCATTTTTCACAGGGTAGAAGTTGAATAGGAAAAACTGATGAACCATTGTACATTGCATTTGTTATTTTAGGAACTGAACCCGTGTTTCAATGACCCTCAGCTTAGAAACAAGAGGACATATTGAGGAATTCAAAAGTTGGTAGAGAAATTGCAACTCTGAAAATTGAAACTAAAGCTTGAAATTAGAAAGGTAAAAATGAAAATACTATTACATATTCGAAATTGTGTTTTTAAATAGTTGTTCTTGATATGTAGATATGTATTTGTGTATTGATGGTTTTGATAAAGTTGTAAGGGTAAAAAGTATCTATTCACCTGTATAGATACTTATATATTTTTTATATATGATGCATTTTTATATGAGTTTCATGCTTATCATAAGGTAAATAATTACCATAGAACATTTATAAGCAAAAAAAATTCAATTACATAGAATAATACTAGCCATAAGAATCTAACTTGATGGCAGCTTCTGCTCTCTTTTTTCTTCTCTCATGATCTCTACATACAGATTGTCCATAGCATTTTCTCTTCTCTCAACATCTCAAAATGGTCAATTAATTTCAACTTCTTCCATTATAATAATATAATCTTTCTCATACTAATAAGTATTAATCATTATTGATTGAAGTTCATTTGCGCAGTTATTTCTCTTCTCTCATCATCTCGGTATAACCAATTAATTTCAACCTTTTCCATTATGATAATATATTTCTTCTCGGTTCATTGAGCATTAATCATTATTAATTGAGTTATGGTCTCGAAGCTCTTTTTCTTCTCTCATCATCTCGGTATAACCAATTAATTTCAACCTTTTCCATTATGATAATATATTTCTTCTCGGTCCATTGAGCATTAATCATTATTAATTGAGTTATGGTCTCGAAGCTCTTTTCTTCTCTCATCATCTCGGTATAACCAATTAATTTCAACCTTTTCCATTATGATAATATATTTCTTCTCGGTCCATTGAGCATTAATCATTATTAATTGAGTTATGGTCTCGAAGCTCTTTCTCTTCTCTCATCATCTCGGTATAACCAATTAATTTAAACCTTTTGCATTATGATAATATATTTCTTCTCGGTTCATTGAGCATTAATCATTATTAATTGAGTTATGGTCTCGAAACTCTTTCTCTTCTCTCAACATCTCAAAATGGCCAATTAATTTCAACTTCTTCCATTATAATAATATAATCCTTCTCATACTAATGAGTATTAATAATTATTGATTGAAGTTCATTTGCGCAGTTATTTCTTTTCTCTCATCATCTTGGTCTGACCAATTAATTTCAACTTCTTCCATTATAATAATATAATCCTCTTCATACTAATGAGTATTAATCATTATTGATTGAAGTTCATTTGCGCAGTTATTTCTCTAAATTAATAAGAATTTAATAATTTTAATATTATAATATAATATAATTTTTTTCAAAATAATGATGTTCAGCTTAGTTATCAAATGATAATCTAAAATTGATTGAAGTCGATGGTAACAGTAATAATGATGGTTACTTTTAATAATATACTATGTATATATATATGAGTTAGAAAATGGTGAATTTACTGCATCGATTCATCTTTAATAAATTTGGCATAATCTCGAATAAATGCGAGAGCTGCAGTCTTAGTTCTTCTCTGATAACAACTCCTTTTTTTTATATAACCATTTGGATTGGCTCTTGATGTGAACCCGTTGTTTAGTTCTCTGCGACATTCATTTTTGTTTGCGTCTGAACAATCATGGATCCCTGGATATGGATGATGAAAACGAGGTTCGGCAGCAAGATCTCGCGAAGTAAAAACTCCAATGCAATTGGAATGCCAACAAGTGTACACTGAGCCAATTTCAGTAATTTTCTCTTTCACCTTATCTAACCTTGTTGATCGAAAATTGTATCCCTGGACATTTACGGCAAATGTTCTAATAATCAGACCATCTTTTGGACGAATATACATAATCACTTTGATAAACGGATTCTTTTTTACGATGAAGCCCTTCATATTCGGAGTTTTTGTTTCGCGGTTCATTTTTGTGATATTCTTGAATGTCTGTAAAATGAAAAATCGATGAATCAGATATTATCTTATGCATTTCGCTAAAAAACAATTTAATCGATCGAGAAGTTGTTGAGAATTTATTGAAAAGAAAATTTACACTTTTAACTTTTCAATTTAATGATTAAGATTTTCAATGACATTCATTTTTTGAGATAAAGCGTCAACCATCTAAGGACAATTCAATTGAAAGGGCATGGATTTTGAAAAAACGTAAACACAATTTCTCACCACCTCAAAAGTCAAAGATGATCAAATCTACCCCTATCAAAATTCACCGCTTCTGCCGCTAATAGAAGATTGGAGGAGAAGAGAAGAGAAAAGCTAATTTAGCCCGAATGAAAGAGAAAGAGGAGAAAGTTATTCAAAATAAGCAAAAAAATTTCGAGATTAAAGCCCAGATGACGAAATCGAGAAATGAAGAGAAAAGAAAAAGAATTGAACAAATGAAGAGAAAAGAGGAAGAAGAGTTGAGAGAAAAACGTCTAAAGGAACAATCTAAACTGGAAGAGATTGAAAAGCGGATTAAAGCAAAAGAAAAGACTCGGAAACGTGATCTTCAGAAAACTAAAGAAGCGGCTAAAAAGAAGCAACAAGTGTTCGATCTAAGAAATCAACAAGAAGAAGAATAATAATAAGAATAATAACCTTCAAAAAGGTCATCCAACAAAACAACCTGTGCCACTAGTACCTTGTGAGCAAAGATTGCCCTTACATGGAACGTTTTCTACAAAAAAGAAGCCGTGGAAAAAAGGGAAATCAATGGAACTTGAAAGTTACCAAAGTTCACCTCCTAAACCGAAATCTAAATCAATTCCAGTTAATTACGATATCAGTGATATAAAGTCATGAAACCCATTCTGCTTAACATTTAAATCAACAACAATCTTGAGAATCTATTATCAGTATTTGCACAAAGATATTGTCCTTCAAGTCTCAAGGTAAGTTAATGTGAATATTAAATGAGTTTCACTATTATTTAACAAAAAAAGATCTCGTTCTCAACCACGTAATCGTAACCTAATCGAAATTTACTTTCTCTATTATCTTTTTTTTTCATTTAATTATTTCACTATGTGATGATAGATTATCTATCAAAATTTTTTAATAGAAATAATAAACTTACTCAATATCTATCCATCATGATAAAAATCAGAATCATCTATCAAAAAGCGAGAGCTTTTTCTCTCTCTTTTTATCTCCGTGTTATGAATAATTACTCAAGTTAAATTGACAAATTATCGAAATTTAGAGAAGACAATCAGTTTAACTACCTGCTATTTAATTATTCGTTGTTTTCGAAGTACAGTAACGAATAGAGAGAAAACGAGAGGAAAAAACACTCAAAATCAACAATACAAAAGGAGGAAGAAAAAAGTACCATATGGTATTCATAAAAGTCGATTCATGATGATCATGAAGGAAAATAGAGAAAGAAAATTTCAGAACGTTTGGAATGTTTCACAATTGAAATTCTAACAAATTAATTGTAAGACAAATAGTTCAGGTGAAAAAACAACAACATCACAACTTATCTGAAGATATTTTACATGCAATTCAGAAGCGAAATTGTTAGAAATTTATCCAATTGATCTACAAGGGTACTAATATTTCACTGTTCTTACTCTCTAACATCAAGAACAGATTTTTCAAACTTGACTATCAGTTATGCCACATCAACAAGCTATCAAGCTCTCTCACCAGAGTTGAGACTCATCCTGATCTTTAGCCTTTCTGAAGGTTTATAATACCTTTCGAAAGTGAACAAAACTACTTACATTAAACGATATGTGATCTGAGATTAGTTTGATCATTCTCTCAAAATTTGGTTCAATACCAAACAAAAAAGAGAGAGAAACTTGATGAATTGTTACAAATACAAATAAAAGTTTTACTTACCAAATCGTAAATTGCTTTCCACAACGTTCTTTTTTTGTTGGCTACTGTTGATAAAACACACAATTAGAATATTAATATGGTGATATAGAGAAATTTGACTTTGACTTTACAATTAAGGCAAACTTTTTCTGCGATTAAAACTATTCGCTTTTGCTAATAACTTGAATACATCAAATAACACATTAAACTTAACGCGAAACAGTTTTGATTTGGACTGAAACAAAAGTTGTCTATGTTAATATCTTTAATTTTATTATCTAAACAATTATGTTTTAATTGTCCATGCATCGTTAACAATAAGACAACACGACAATAAGATGCGAAAAAAGATTGTTTTCTATTGTTCTGGTTTTCAGTTGGATAACAAAATTTGATTATCTAAACAATTGTCTTTCAATTGTCCATGCATCGTTCCAATTAACATTGTCTTATTGTTAACAAAACGAGGCTAAAAACAATAGAGAAAATTTCCCTTGAGGAGCTTTGTAATTGTTCGCTATTATCTATGTATCTTTATTGTTTCGATGTTAATTGGAACGATGCATGGACAATTGAAAGACAATTGTTTAGATAATAAAATTTTGTTATTCAACTGAAAATAAGAACAATAGAAAAATAAATTTCTTTCTCATCGTATTGTCTTATTGTTAACACAACGAGGCTGAAAACAATAGAGAAAATTTCCCTAGAGGACCTTTGTAATTGTTTGCTATTATCTATATATCTTTATTGTTTCGATGTTAATTGGAACGATGCATGGACAATTGAAAGACAATTGTTTAGATAATCAAATTTTGTTATTCAAGTGAAAATAAGAACAATAGAAAATAAATTTCTTTCTCATCGTGTTGTCTTATTGTTAACAAAACGAGGCTGAAAACAATAGAGAAAATTTCCCTAGAGGACCTTTGCTATTGTTCGCTATTATCTATGTATCTTTATTGTTTCGTGGTTAATTAGAACAATGCATGAACAATAAAAGATAATTGTTCAGATATTAAAGATATTACCTTAGACAGCTTTTTTTCAGTCCAAATTAAAACTTTTTCGAGTTAAGTTTAATGTGTCAGTTGATCTGTTCAAATTATTAGCAAAAACGGATTGTTTTAATCGCAGGAAAAGTTTGCCTAAATTGTAAAGTCTAAATTCAATATATTACCATATTGATATTCTAATTGTGTGTTTCATCTCTAACAGCAGCCAGCAAAAGGTTACATTATAGCCCAACACAACATGCAATCAACCTCCACAACAAATTCTGTCGCCTATCAATCAGAAAGTTTACCATCTTTTCCTTCAATTATGCCTGAACGAGATCAACCAAACATCATGGAACCAACAACAGTCTCATATTGGACCAACAATCAAGTAGAACAGTCAACATCCATAAATGCAACGGTAAATGATCATTACAGTCCAACACAAGTGCAATCAACCTCGACAACAAATTCTGTCGCCTATCAATCAGAAAGTTTACCATCTTTTCCTTCAATTATGCCTGAACGAAATCAACCAAACATCATGGAACCAACAACAGTCTCATATTGGACCAACAATCAAGTAGAACAGTCAACATCCATAAATGCAACGGTAAATGATCATTACAGTCCAACACAAGTGCAATCAACCTCGACAACAAATTCTGTCGCCTATCAATCAGAAAGTTTACCATCTTTTCCTTCAATTATGCCTGAACGAGATCAACCAAACATCATGGAACCAACAACAGTCTCATATTGGACTTACAATCAAGTAGAACAGTCAACATCCATAAATGCAACGGTAAATGATCATTACAGTCCAACACAAGTGCAATCAACCTCGACAACAAATTCTGTCGCCTATCAATCAGAAAGTTTACCATCTTTTCCTTCAATTATGCCTGAACGAGATCAACCAAACATCATGGAACCAACAACAGTCTCATATTGGACCAACAATCAAGTAGAACAGTCAACATCCATAAATGCAACGGTAAATGATCATTACAGTCCAACACAAGTGCAATCAACCTCAACAACAAATTCTGTCGCCTATCAATCAGAAAGTTTACCATCTTTTCCTTCAATTATGCCTGAACGAGATCAACCAAACATCACGGAACCAACATCAGTCCCAACGTTAAACAATCATTATGACTTTTCACGAATGGCGACAGCATTGCCTCAAAATTCAACTAGTAATCGATCTGGAGAAGCTACGCTCATCGATTCAACCACATCTCACAACGGCCCAATAACATTGATGAGAACAATTCCTACACCAACTTCGATTAACAATCAAAGACCATCATCTACATCAATCGATACAACCTCATTTCATAATGGTCCAACAACACTAATAGAAACCATTTATGAAACAACTTCGGTTGGCAATCAACGTAAACCATCTACTTCTACCGATGCAACTACGAAAACACCGAATTTGACCAATCGTCAACCCAGGCAATCTGCTTCGTTGGCTCCAAATGGTACGAATGATGATGATGAGGTTGATGCAGATGAAGATACAGCCCAACACAACATGCAATCAACCTCGACAAGAAATTCTGTCGTCTATCAATCAGTAAGTTTACCATCTTTTCCTTCAATTATGCCTGAATGAAATCAACCAAACATCACGGAACCAACATCAGTCTCAACGTTAAACAATCATTATGACTCTTCACAAATGGCGACAACATTGCCTCAAAGTTCAACTAGTAAGCAATCTAGAGTAGCTACGAAAACACCGAATTTGACCAATCGTCAACCAAGGCAATCTGCTTCGTTGGCTCCAAATGGTACGAATGATGATGATGAGCCTGATTCAGATGAAGATACAGATGAAGATACAGATGAAGATACAGATGAAGATACAGATGAAGATACAGATGAAGATACAGATGAAGTTGAAGATTCAGATAGAGAATCTTCATCATACTTGCAAACTTCAGCCGTTTGTCCGGTTGGGGAATTCAACGTCGACGAAGTTATTGGGATGGACTGGGTAGAAATTGACAGCGAGGGAACCTTTGGTGTAAGAGCCTTAGTTCAATGGAACCAAGTTTATTAAAGCCAAGTAACATCACTACAAACAAGCGAATTAAGTGGGGCCTTCCGGAAAAATACAAGAAATTTGACTCGGGAGCGGTTGATGTCTCGAATCCAGAAAATGTACGTCTAATGCCCAAACATTTTCGATGCATGTTTTGTGGTGCATTTCAAAGTTCCAGATGCTCCCATACTAGACATATACAGGGCGTTTTTTATCCACTACGGCTATTACACTGCATATCTCCAGAACTAAAAGTCATATGAATGTCAGACTTGACCAGAGGACTGAACAGAATTGAAGCGCTCGATCCTACGATTTTCAAGGTCATTGAGGTCATTTAACGAGGGTAGCGTTTAAAGGTCATTTTAAGGTCGTCGTGTGAAAGAACACAAAAGGTTACACTTAAGCCTTATGTTTGATGATATTCCGTCAAAAGGCAGCTGAGATACAGAGTTTCTTATAAACTTGGCTCTTGAAGTGTTTTCAGATTGAAAAATGTTTATCTTCTAATCCGTTCATCACAGAAACTTCAAAATAAGACTTGAGGTGTGATTTGATTTGCTCTTTTACACGACGACCTTAAAATGACCTTTAAACGCTAACTTCGTTAAATGACCTCAATGACCTTGAAAATCGTAGGATCGAGCGCTTCGATTCTGTTCAGTCCTCTGGTCAAGTCTGCCATTCATATGACTCTTAGTTCTGAAGATATGCAGTGTAATAGCCGTAGTGGATAAAAAAAACGCCCTGTAAAATCATGTAAGTTTCCTGGGGCGCCGAAACATAAATGTGTCTCTACTGTTGGCAGGAGACTTTGCCCATCTACATGTAAAGGATCAACATCATATGTTGCCCCACCAGAAAACAGACGTGGTAAAAAGCCAGGAAAAACAGGTAGACCGAAAAGGCAAAACTGAGCAAGAAAAATATCTGAAATTTAAATAAAATTGTTTTGGCAGAGAATGTAACAGAACTGTTTATGGGGTAGCAAACTTTAACTATTTGGATATAAAATTTATTAATGTTTTGTTTGAACATTTATATAATAAAAATTGAATTGGAATTTGGTGATTGATTTTTTGTGTCTGTTCATTACACTTTCGATATTTACAAACTTCCGCTCTTTTTTCTATTGTCATTCGCAGCCTTTTATAGCTCTTCCTCATGCTATTCGTTCGTTCATCAATCTCCTTCGATTTGTTAGAAGAAAAAGCTTTCGAGATGAAGCATATAAGCATATTCTCATAGGCAATTTAGATTTAATTAAATTAAACAATTCATCAAGTTTAACTTTTGTCTATGGCTCTTTATGAGGTGGCTGTGAAGACGAAAACTTACGAGATGAATCAAGTTTCAAACTAATGTCAATTCTCATAGACAATTTAGATTCAATTAAATCAAACAATTTTCAAGGTTCAACTTCGTCTTTGGGCTTTCTTAAGCATATTCTTATAAGCAATTTAGATTTCATCCAATATTAGTTATTTAATTATTATTCAATTATTAATTATTATTAATTAATTAATATTAATTCAATATTATTTTATAATACCATATTATTAATTCAGTAACATCATTCCATTGGCTTTACTTGCTATCTCTTTTTCTTGCTATTTGTTCGTTCATCCGTCTCTTCTCTTGCCATTGGCTTTATTTTCGATCTCTTCCTCTTGCTATATGTTCGTCTATTCATCTCTTTCTTTTCCATTGGCTTTACTTTCTATCTCTTCTTCTTGCTATTTGTTCGTCTTTCTATCTCTTCTCTTCCCATTGGCTTTACTTTCTATCTCTTTGCCTTACTATTTGTTCGTTTATCTATCTCTTCTTCTTCCATTGGCTTTACTTTCTATCTCTTCCTTTTGCTATTTATTCGTCTATCTATCTCCTCTCTTTGTATAGGTTTCCCTTTCTATCTCCTATCTTTGTATAGGTTTTACTTTTCTATCTCCTCTCTTACAATTGGTGTCCAATGTAAGCGCTGCTTCTTGCTATTTGTTCGTCTATTCATCTCTTCCTTTTCTATTGGCTTTACTTTCTATCTCTTCCTCTTGCTATTTGTTCGTCTATTCATCTCTTCCTTTTCCATTGGCTTTACTTTCTATCTCTTCTTCTTGCTATTTGTTCGTCTTTCTATCTCTTCTCTTCCCATTGGCTTTACTTTCTATCTCTTCCTCTTGCTATTTGTTCGTCTTTCTATCTCTTCTCTTCCCATTGGCTTTACTTTCTATCTCTTCCTCTTGCTATTTATTCGTCTGTCTATCTCCTCTCTTTCAATTGGCTCCACTTTCTATATCTCTCTCTCTCTTGCTATTAGTTCGTTTATCTATCTCTTCTTCTTCCATTGGCTTTACTTTCTATCTCCTCCTCTTGCTATTGGAATCGAATGTAAGCGCTGCTTCTTGCTATTTGTTCGTATATCTATCTCTTCTCTTTCCATTGGCTTTACTTTCTATCTCCTCTCTTTCAATTGGCTTCACTTTCTATCTCTTCCTCTTGGAGATTGTTTCGTCTATCCATCTAGTCCTTTTCTTTTGGCTTTATTTTCTATACATTTAATTTTTTTCTATTTTGTATCACGGGTGAGATACATTCGAATTTTTCTATTTTGTATCACGGGTGTGATACATTCGAATTTTTCTATTTTGTATCACGGGTGTGATACATTTAATTTTTTTCTATTTTGTATCACGGGTGTGATACATTTAATTTTTTCTATTTTGTTTTGCTTTTCTTTCGATTCATCTTTGTAAACACCCAACACCTACTTTGCAATCAACCTCACGCTTTCTAACTGACAATTTACTCTATGGTTGTAGTCATACTACTTTATTTTCTCCGTACCCATCCATGCGTCTTAACCTCACGATTTCTAACTAACAATTTACTCTATGGTTGAAGTCATACTACTTTATTTTATCCGTACCCATCCATGTTTCTTAACCTCACGCTTTCTAACTGACAATTTACTCTATGATTGTAGTCATACTATTTCATTTTCTCCGTACCCATCCATGCTTCTTAACCTCACGCTTTCTAACTGACAATTTACTCTATGATTGTAGTCATACTATTTCATTTTCTCCGTACCCATCCATGCTTCTTAACCTCACGCTTTCTAACTGACAATTTACTCTATGGTTGTAGTCATACTATTTCATTTTCTCCGTACCCATCCATGCTTCTTAACCTCACGGTCTTCAGTACACACGAACTTATAACAGATAGGTCGATATATTGTTGCATATTTCAACCAAACATTGCCATTCCACACAATTAATGTCCGCGGCTTCCGATCTTTCAGGCCAATTTTCTCGAAAACTATCGGGTTGTGGCAGGCCAGAATAAAAATGGCCCGCATAATTTCTCACGCCGTTTCCAAAAAACTGGTTTTCC
>NW_026515479.1:0-53667 GCF_014898815.1 Panonychus citri | reverse complement strand
GAATCGTCAATTCTGAAACCGATTCTGAACCATGAAGACAAAAGTTCCAAATGTTACCTTGCGAATTCAATTGAGTCTCAATTTTTTCAATTTCTCAGCAATTAAATCTTCAACTTGCAACGATGTTTTATTAACAATTCCAATGAAAAAAAGTTCTAATCTTATTTGTAGATTGTTTTCCAAACAAAAAAAAGAAAACACTTCTATTCTGGTTCATTGAAGTTCTCATAAGAAATTACCCTGAATCCATTGGAAAAAAAAGTAAAAAAAAGTAAAGAAATTGAAAGAAAAAGAGTAACATTGTTTATCTTTTTAAACTTTTCCTTTAAAAGGTAAATTATTCTGTTAAAACAATTCAGTGATTAACTTAATTGTTGAGAAAATAATTAACTTCATTTAAAATGCTTCTGTTATGATGGGTTTAAAATTGATTAAAGAAAATTGTTCATTTAATTGTATATAATTTAAATCGATAGATGAAGAAAAACAAAGGAAAAACACATTAGATGAAAAAAAAGGAACAAGAAGAGAAAAAGGTAAATCAAGGAAACGGAACTGATGCTGTCAAAAAGTTTAACAATTAACTGGGATGGCGAATGACAAAACTGACGATAATTAGATTAATGAAAGTGATTAAAAAATCAATTCAAGTGGAAACTGATTTTACAATTAATACTCAAGCTGTAAAGTTAATCACCATCATTTTGGATTATTCATCGATTTCATCAATTATCACAATCAACTCAATGATAATAAGGAAATGAATGGAAACGGAAGTTATCAATTTATAAGCTTAACCATTTAAATCATCACAATTTCATCTCAACTGCCACTTCCCAACACTCCAACCTTAATTTCATCTGATTTCCTATTTCAAGAGAAAAGCTTTTCTCCCAATTATTATTATTATCATTATTACTCCATAATATTAACCATTGAGTGAAAGTCACAATTTCGCCATTCCCATTGCATCTAGAAGCTCTGACGAACGTGAATAGAATCGTAATTGTCGCTTTAGGAAACTTAATCATCGATTGGAAATTCTGACATTTACTTTACTATTCATGGATATTATATAAAATCAACTCAACTGATCCGAGAATTGGATTGACATGAAAATTTTTATCATCATGTTAGATGATTATGATGACGATGAAACAACGATAAGGAAAAATATATATATTTAAATGTGAACAAGTTCACGAATCAATGGTTCGATCAAGTAGTAAAACCAATACAATAATCAAAGCTACTTATCTTAAAGTTTATTGAGAATTCAAAATATATGAGAAAAAAAATTGTTCCATGTTAATATTTACCTTTACTATTCCATGTAAACAATTCATTGAGTATTTTCTTTGTAACTTGTTTGTTTGTTTTTGTAACTTTTTCGAACAGAAAAGTTCAATCTATTCATATGATTCCCTGTTATCTTAAAAGATGGAAACTTACCATGAGTACAACCATGAAGTCCAAGAATTGTTCCTTGTGGGCAAATATCACACTTTGGACCTTTGATACCGGGAATACAAACACATTTACCTGTTGTTTGTTCACAATCACTTCGAACTGAACCAAATTTATTACAGTTACAAGCTAAAGAAAAAGGATAAAATGAGTTGAGGTGGAAGGGAAAAAAGTTCCAAGAAGAAGAGGAAAAGTTTTTTCTTTATTAGAAAATAAATTAACATGATCACAGGGAGAATCAATTCAATTGGAACGAAACGAATCACTGAACAAAAGTATTCATCTTATATTCAGATTTATCATGTTTACCTTTATTGTCAAACTTTGTATCTACAAAGTACCGTTACCTCATTTCTAAGATGAGAAGGTGAACTGAAAAATTTTTCCCGCGAAAATCTAAAAAATTTAGTTGTGTAGTTATCGAGTTCGAGTGAATTGATTAAGATTACAATCACAATTTACTGTTAACTCTAACTGAGAGTGGACAATTTATCTTCATTCACTCATCTTGGTGGAAGAGAATTTGTTAAATAAAACATATTAGTAGTATAAAGGAAGAGGAAATAAAATGTTACCTGATGTTAGATTTTAGTTTGTATCTATTGTAGAGTAAATTGCCAATTACTTGATTGTTGTATCATTTAGAATTGAATAAACAGTGAATTAGTTTAAGTAAAGGTGAGTGCAGGTAATTGAGAGAGAAACAAGTTGGTTGTAAACAAGAATCCAATAAGAGAAATGAAAAGGAGAAGGAAAATGTTTTCTATCAATGGAAATACAACTTTCGAGAAGTTCATCTCTTCCTTTAGACTATTATCCAATTTAGTTCTTCCATCATCTTCCTCAGCATCCTCATTATCATCATGCAATTGGAATTGAAAATAAAATTCTAATTGAAATTGGATAGACTTAAGTCACCTACTTATCCCTCGTTAACTGTTACCTGTTCATCCGAATCATTTAAAATTTAGATCCGTTAATCATGAGCTAATTTCATGGGAAGATGATAAAAAATCCTCTGAAGTTTTCATCATCTCCATTGTGATGCTCTCGATTTATAAGATTTACTTTATTATCGTTTTACAATGGAAAAATTATCAACCTCTGAACTGAAATACCAACTTTTGGTTGTAATCATTTCCTTTTCCTTTACCTGTGGGTTGAAGTTTTCGTTGAATAAAATATGCAACTGAATTTCACAGAATTTAAACATTTCTCCCTGTCTAATACGCTTGATAAATGCTGATTGAGTATTTTGTTTTCTGAAACTTGATTCTTACTGCTGATTAAATACAAACTCAGAGACTGAACCGGAAGTGAAACGAAAATGGATAAACAAAAGGAGAAGATGAAAAAAAATAGATAAGTTGAAGGTCTTAAGTTACATCGGAAATCCGTTGAAATGTTACCATGTAAAAAGTGCTAACTATTTAGTGTTCAACATTTTTATTCTCATGATTAATATCATCTGATATTCAGTTGAAATTTTCAAGTATTGAAACTATTACATGAAAGAGAGAGAGAGAGAGAGAGAGAGAGAGAGGAACTGGGCTTAGAAATGATAATAATCTGAGACAAAGTAAAGGATTTTGGGAATTTATTATAACGGCAAACAAATATCATGTTATAATGATAGAAAACTTTAGTTACCTTAATGATAATTGATTAAATGAATGCTGAGTAATGAATATTATCACAACAAGTTACAGTTTGTTGATTAACGAGACTAAATCAATAAAAGTAAGTGATGCAAGAAAGAGATGAAAACAATGATGATGATGATGATAAAAATAAAGACATCAACAAATATTAAACTAACACGAATCAATTCAACTGGAATATAATCAAGTTATATTATCATGGTTTGTTTTTTTTCTGCTTCATGATTAACTCATATGTGTTCATGTATCTATTCAGTGATTGTGTCAGAACTTTTCATTCATCCAATTTCAAAGATACTCCAATAGCTGTAATACTTACGTAAGCATCCGTCTTGACCTTTGGCCATATGTAATCCCCAGAAATCGGCCTCACATCGGTTACATTTAAGGCCACCAATTCCTGGTTTACATCGACATTGTCGAGTAACCGGATCACAATTAGAACCAATGGAACCTCGACGATTACAGAAACATCGTTCTAATGGAAGAATAAAAGAAAAAGAGAAAGAAAATGTCAGAATTTCCAATGGAAATTTTAATGTAATAGTAATGAAAATTTTTCGAATTTATATTAACTTGAATTCGAAAGTTATTCTTACAGTCTATTTATTCTGTTCATTAGTCTTACATCTTCAGTAAATATTTCTCTGTCAACTTAGAACTTTTTTCTATCTCTTGTTATCATAAAGTCGATCGATTTTGAAATTTCACTTTTTCACCTTTCTTTTTATCCAACTCACCCTTAGGGCATTTACAGAGTGTTACTATTAATGATAACAGATAAGCTTTCGTTATTAAGTATATATCATTTATATTACAAGTTAAGGTATTGAATGAGTGACTAATTTCAGTTAGAACTCAAGGTTACCATGGTTACGTTCTAGTTTCTTCATTATTATTATTTAATAAAGAGAGAAAAAAATTTTCTCTTCTCATGTGGTTTCAATATTTTTTTTTTCATTCTCTTCCTGTTTTCATCTAATTAATATCATCTTGTCAGTTTCGACTGAGACAGAGAAATAGAGAGAAAGTTTTTTAAATAATTTACATGGAGAAAGAGGATTCAAGTTAATCAGATGATGATGATTCTAATCAACTGGACACTTACCTGGACAACCAAGATAATCAGAACCAAGGGCTTGTGTTTGTCCATCAAGGCAACAACCAAATTCACTTGATTCACACTTCATTTTGGTCTCATGATTAGTTCCTGGAGAAGGTGGAAGGAACAAATTAATTAACATTCATGAGATGAATATTTAAATCTTCATGTTGGTAAGTTGATTAAATTGGAGAAAATTTTCATTATTTTACTTTTTCTTGTCTCTCTCTTTGAATTTGCATTAGAAATTTGCTATTATAATTAATAATTTACTATTCTAATCAATTAACAGTCAAATTAACTTCTCTATCCATCTGATTAATGTCAGGATATTCCATGATAATCAAAAGAAAACGAGAGTAAATGTTCAACTTTCGGAAAGTATGATTGACCCATTGACCATTTTTTTCTCATGTCCTTCAATCTAAACGCAATTAGTTGATTGTTATATTAGATATAAAGTTTAGAGATTAGAGTAATTGGAGAAGAAAAAAATTTTTCGTTTTTTTTTTGCTTCTTCATAGTAATAATAAAATCGATTAGCAAAATTATTTCTTCGATTTTTTCGTTCACCAAAAATTCTGACGCTCAGAGGGGAAATTAAAGTTCGTTTTTTCCTGAACTGTCCATACTCGAGCTGCAAACTTATGGTCATTATTAGCTTGACCTTGTTATCTGAAATCATTTCGGTTCCAAATTTTTTTCTCAACCATGTGAAAGGTGACAGCTCATTGAAACTCAATTGGAGTCAATTTAATCACTGATTTAGTTTAGATGAGATATTTTCAATGGTTTATCTCATTCCAAATCCTAATCAATAATATCATCTCTCTCTCTCTCTCTCTCTCTCTCTCTCTCTCTCTCTCTCTCTCTCTCTCTCTTAGCTTTTGTTGTTCATCATTTTGTTGAACAATTTTTCATCATGATCAATTCAGTGTCCAATCCTCCAATCAATTGAGTAGGAAAACTTGATAACAAATATTTCTTATTTCATCATCATCATCATGCTCTCAATTTGATGATAATGATGATCATTATTCTGATTCCTTTATCAGGAGAAAAAAAATCTTAACCACTTTCATTTTATCTTCCTCATTATCATTATCATCATTTTATCTTCATCCTCGATTCTTCTTTATCTAAATCGTTCAGAATCTAATTGGATAATGTTAATCCTTCTTTATGAATCTTATCCCTAATACCTTTCAGATAGCAGATAAGTTTATCATCTTGTACCAATCACTTCATCACAATCATTCATCACTTTTATCATCACAAATTTTCATCATGTTTCACACTCTCAGAGGCAAAAACATTTAACCCAATAAATTTACTGTACCACCAAGACCACCACTGGCCACCATTTTCCACCTTCAACCTCCTCCAACTAACTAATATCATTATCGGAGTTCATTATGGTTCAACTATCTGATAAAATAATCAATAATCATGATGTATACCAACAATAATCCAAAAGTAATCGTCATTCAGTTCAGATAATTTATGAACTTTTATCTCCAATGAAAATCTACATTAGTACTACATCTTTATCAATTCAATTCAATTTCCAATAGTGGACAATAATAGCAAGAGAGAGAGAGAGAGAGATTCAGATACATGAAACTGTAATCACGGAATCTCAATTTTCAGTGGTAATAGAAAATAGAAAAGTTCTAATCATCTTTACAATCTCTGAATCAAATACATGGGATAAAAACAAATAGATATATGAATGAATCAGACCATGAAAATGGTTTAGATAATAGTAATTCATCATAACCACCGGTGGGATAAAAAGGTAAACATTTAGCTGAAGAACAACAATTCAATAGCTGTTGTTATTATTTCATGGAATGAGTTATATTCAGGATGGAAAGCATGATAATAATGATACATTTTCATGAACAATTCAATAGATGAAACAAATTATCATTTAACTTTCGGCTTAAAAATGAGTTGTTTCGTTATCTCTTTTATTTCTCACCCAATTTAATCTGATGGATTGATTGTTATTGTCAGAATTTCAGATTCAAGTTGCATGATTACAATAGAGAGGTCATGAGAATGATGAAATTTCACCCTGAATTTAAAATTCTCTTCTGCAAATGTAACATTATCTCTTATTGTTTTCTATCATTTCAATGGTTCATTGAGTTCTCTGTTTACTCTGTTTTTCTGTGTCAAGAACTTTGAAAACCATTAGAAAGGTGAAATCACATGAATCCGTCTATTATTCAGAATCATGATCATCACCAACGATTTCAATTCCATTCGATACTCAGGAAATATTCAATTGATCCATTTTCTTGTTGGTTTCAACCGCTCAGAGTAAATGGTTAAATGTATTACATGAAATCTACATGATTATATATTAATTCAATGAATATTTCCATCAGTTTGATGGACACAAAAGTTAATTAAATAATAGCTGGAAAATTGACAAAATTAAATTGGTTGATATTTTGATCGTTTAATCTGGTAAAAAGTTGATCGTCTATCATGAAATGAATTACTAATTTCCCATCAATGATGTTATTCATTCATGGACATGAGAGAGAAGTGGGATTCTCATGAATAATATGTTAATCTTTATTTACATATATAACTTTTAATTCATCTATTCAATCATCCTCATCATGATCAAAGCCTCAGGGGAAAATTCAATTTACATTCAACTATAAAGTTATATATATACTTTATCATATTCATTATGTTATCATATCCTCCCCCTGAAAATTTTGAGTTACTCTTTTCCTTTTCCTGTTCTCAAATCTCAAATCTACTTCATCGTCCTACTTCCGGATCTTGTCTACTGGTTAACTTCCGCTTCTCTCTCTCTCTCTCTCTCCTTTTACTCCTTCAAAGGTATTAGATAAGATTATTCTTAAAGAGATTGTAGTAAAAGTTCATCATGATGTTGAATTTTTATCATGAGATTCCATTAATTTCCTGAATGATTTCAAAGAGGGAGGGAGAGAGAGAGAGAGTCAATTATTGTCTGTATAACGGAAGAACGGAACAAAAATCTGAATTCGAGATTAAATCATGATCATGAATTTCAAGAGTCCATGGTGAATATTAGATGAAAACCAATTGATAAATTACTTTCTCATAATCTTGCATCTATCAACTTTTATTTCACTTTGATTATCAGATGATAAATTGCAAGAGGAGAAAAAAATTCATCAGATTCAGATAAGTTCATCCTTCATCATCAGGAAACACGATAAAACTATGAGCATATCAATTCAGGTAACAGGAAAATATTATTCAGACTCAGAATAATGATGAAATATATAAAGTAAAAGCAATTCAGTTTTTTTTCTGATTTCTACTTCTTGTTGCATATTTTTTATTCATTATCATCATGATGCTTCTGGAGATGATCATCATCTTATCATGTATTATGTTTTCCACTCCCTCCACTGTATATGTATACACATGTAACTGTAAATTCTGTTCATGATTTGTTCCGTTCTTCAGAATCAGCTTAGTACATTTTGCTTTCTTCACTTACAATTCAACGATAATCTTAATGGATTCAAGATTGAATTTTATCTACATCTTTTTATCTGACAGATAAATGATGAATATCATGGAAGAATATCTATAATATAATATTGAACAAAACGATTGGATTCATGAAGGAGAAAAAAAAATGAATTGAAAGAACATGGAAAAGGTGTTCAACTAGATTTACAGGGGAAGAAATAAAAAAGAATAAGAAAAAAATAATAAAATTCCAGGTAAAAAGATGAAGATAAAAAAATAGAATCCAAGTTAAATACTCTTTGAGTATTTGACTTTTTTTTTCCTCTTCTTCTCATGTATTATATGAATATGAGTGTTATTATTATCTCCTCATGCTGTCTGATGCAGTTTCAAAAGTGGGTGGTTATTGGTTATCATCATCACCATCATCATGATGATATCATGAAGGTTCAAGAGATAAAATCAGGAGAAAAAAGTTCTAAATCGAGAATAAAAAAAACAAAGAAGATGTTATAAAAAAAGGTTATAGATATTGGGAGGAAAAGTGAAAGTTATTGAGAGATGATGATGATTATTTTCATGGTGATGATGGTGAACTTATATGTAGTCTGAGAATCAGAACTATCGGAGTAAAGTTGAAAATGGAAAGGTGTGTTTGCCCTGGGGCAGTGAAATTCTGATTTACTTCAAGTGTTTTTCTCCCGAGTGGAGAAAACAATTCCAATAGGATTCCAATCAACTCCCAGTTCTCAAATGAAATGAGATAATATATTTTAGAATTTATTCTTTATTCTTTATTCTCTTGAATAAAAAAAATTCTCTTTCTTGTTCTTCTCCAGCATCCTCATCATCTTTTCATATCATAACATATATACCGTTAATATCTCTTGATGAACTCTAACAACTTGGAATAGTTAATTTGGTTAATTCTTTGTTATTATTTATTTACTCAAATTGATTCCGAATATTGTAATCTTAGCATTTGGAATTTAAATTCTGTTAGAAATATTTCCGCATGAAAATGATGAATGAATTCAATGAGAATTTATTATGAAAATTATCGTATTTATCTCATGATAAGTTACTCAATTAATATGATGAGAGAGAAAAAGTTTTCATTTTCTAAAATGAATCAATTATCATGAACATTTCGAGATTCGGTTGATTATCATGAACGAAAGTTTTTCTTATTATAAATTGTAAGATTATTATAATGACTTACCATTAGAATTGGTTAACAATTTATTATCATCAGTATTTAACTGACTGGAAACGGAAGTTGATTGTTGCTCACAAAATTTATCATCAACAATTGAAATATCTTTCTGTTGGTTACATGATTCCCGTTTCATTTGACATTCATTATCATAATATTGTCCATCAGAACCGCAGATTGATTCATGAAGAGAAGAGACAAAAATAAGTCTCCGATCATTTTCAAAAGCAGCGGAACCGGAAAGAGGAAGAGATGAAAGTGATGATTCATCAAAAGGATCACCTGGTAAGGGTGGGGACGATTGGAATGGCTCAGCATCACAGTGAAAGGAGCAATGGCAATATGGATAATCAGATGAATTATATTGACATGAAGCACCGAAAAGGCATAAAAGGTTATCACATGTTGTTATTAAGGTCACTTTAGGATCGCTTGTTATTTGGTTGGGATGATGGTCATTCGTTGATTGTGGTTGTTTGTGGGAGTGATGATGACGATTATGATGGTGATGATGTTGATGATGATGATGCTGGTTCGAGGTTGAAGTTTGATATGATTCTAATTGCGAGTCAATATTATCTAAATCATTGGTTCCAATTGAATCAGCACCTTTTGAATTCACAACCTGATCATGATTATCGTGATTATTTTTGGCACGATTGGCAGAATTAAGTAAATCATTGATATCATTTGAGTTTTGATTGACAATTGATGAAGATGGTGAAGTTATCGGATCAATGGTAATGGTGGAAGTTGTGATTAAACTAATCATCATTTGATCACATGTACCAAAATATAATTGTGATAATTTAAATTGCTTGCGACAAGATGATTGTCTTAATTCACATTGATTAGCATAGGTAATACCATCATCTCCACAAACTGGTTCAATTGGTTCAATTTGACAATTAAATTGATTGCAATCACAAGATTGACCTTCAAGGCATTTACCAGGTTCATCAACGGTTTTGCAATCAACTGATTTGCATAAACTGGAAACTGTTAGTATAGTTTTTTTTTGTTCATTCATCGCCATCATGTTTAAAAGTAAATACAATTTACAGTTAATGTCAATTTAATAACAGTCAAAGACTAAATAATGATGATGATTAACTTTTTGGGCAAATAGGAAGTTCAATTGCTAAAGGATTGAGGAAAACATCATTATGACAACTTTGGGATGAGATGGTGGAGAAAAAAATTGTTTGAATTAATTTCAACAATCAAATAGTAATTACTTTCTACAATTTAGATAATGATGGAAACAATTTACCTCTGTGATCACAATTTAATTGAAATTCTAATCATCATTTTATAGCTACGAGTTTCCATTGCTATTCATATGTAATTATAACTAAATCAAAGGTAAGAAATTAATAATTTCATCATCTAATTGATTTCGATTTATTAATAGCTTCAATTTAATTGGGACGAAATTAGAGAGAGAAAAGTTTGAGATGTTAAATCGTCAACATTATTTATTAATTAACTGTAACGTGATTAAAATAAATTTGAGGTTGAAAAGAGTTGTAATTGGAAATTTAATTGTTGACAATTACTTGATCATCTTTGTGTTTTATCAACCAGATCAATCCTTTTGTTTGTATTAATATACATGGATTAGTTAATCAGGCTTATCTCCGCGCAAATTAAACTAACCTAATCATGTTAATTATCATCGTCATGATCAACAATTTAGTTATATCAGAGTTAATAATCATTTCTATGAATTATTATTATATATAAGTTTTACTTTTCGAGGAAATCAGATAAGGTTGAATCCAAGCTGAACTCAATCCTTTGGATTCATTATTGTAGCATATTCATTATGAACAAAATGGTTCTGTCTCCATGATCATGGTGATTATCATGATGATGAGCTTGTTTCAGATAATGTTCATGTTGTTGTTGTTGTTGTTTTTGTAATTCTTGTTGTAGATGGTAAAGATAAAGATGAAGATGAAGTTGAGAAACAACAACAACTCCTACTACTGAGAAAAGAGCAACGAGAAAGTGAAAAGGAAAAGGAGGAAGATTGGAAGAGGAAGATGATGATGATGATAATGATAATAATAGTAAATCTTTCCCATGTTAGCCCCAAATAAAGTTGAGAGTAACATTGAACTTGGAAGATTTAACTCAGAACTTTTTTCTTGCTCGTTTATTCAGAAAACTCTTATCGTTTTTTTTTTGAAAAAAAATCTTCATTTATTAGGAATCATCATCATCATGTCAGAATTGTTTTAAGTCAAAACAAAGATGATGAAGATAATAATACTAATAATAGATTTGATCATCATCATCATCAGCATCCGATATGAAACAATAGGCACCATGAACAAAGATAAGTCAATGGAAACAATTGAACTTTTAATGAATCCACTTTTTTCATACTCGATTATCATGATGATGATCATCATTTGTTCAACATTATAATAGACATTTGAAGGCTCAACTTAATTGTCATCAGGTTGATCTATTAATAGGGATAATCATGATTACCAAGATGAGAAAGAAAAACTTTGGAGAAACAAAAGTTTCTCGAAAGAAAAGTTCTAATAAAAGTTTAATTCGATAAAGAAAACGATCAATTTACTTATCGTGATAATTTCTCATCATTAATAATTTGATTGTAATTCTTATTTAAATTGTTCAATAATCTGAAAGGATCCGAAAAATTTATTCCACTATTAATATTACAATTAAAAATAGAACTCGAAACAAAAGTTTAATTGTTTTCTCTTCTAAATCCATTTAATCTCATTTTCCTATTACAAAGTTAATTAATTCTGCAAAATGAGTTAATTGTGAATCATTTTTATCTGACACAACTAATTAAATAATTGTTACTATTGATTAGAATCAAATTAACTTATTAGACTAATTGAATAAGTATTAGGATGAGAATTAAGTTTCCAACAAGTAAATCATATCAAAAGCTTGATTGTTACTTTGATTGTTGTTGTTGTTGCGAATGTGAATTAATTGTCAATACTGTAAATATTATTATCATCATCATATAGCTTCAAGCTAATTTCAGATAATTGTAATTGTTAATTAGCATCATATGAGAATTACAATTAATATTATTATCATAATGATAAACAATATTCAAATATCACTTGGAGGTCTTAATGACAAGTGTATGGTGAATTTAATATTAACTAATGAATCCGATGATTTATCATTGATTATCATTATCAGAATGAAGGAAAAGTGTCAATTGTGATAATAATAATTATCATCATCATCATCATTAGCTGATTGTGATTAGTTAATACAGATAATGATAATTATATCATGAGCTTTTTCTCATTGAAACATGAATAATAATCAACATTCATGTTAATGTTTACTTTTGATCAATCGAATCACTAATTATTATTATCATCAACATGATCATGATGATCATGATGATTATA
Source organism: Panonychus citri (assembly GCF_014898815.1). Taxonomy (NCBI): domain Eukaryota; kingdom Metazoa; phylum Arthropoda; class Arachnida; order Trombidiformes; family Tetranychidae; genus Panonychus; species Panonychus citri. Next base: position 41,307 of record NW_026515479.1, on the reverse strand, counting down.
TAAGAGAGAGAGAGAGAGAAAAAAAAAATTGTGATTAAGTCTTGTAATTGGTTGATTGTTAATGATGATTAAGGTGAAAGTGTCATTAAGGTGATGAGTTGAGTGGATTGAGGATATTGATTGATTTTAGGAATTGTATCTAATTTAATGATTCACATGGTGGGTTAAAGGGAAAGGGAAGGGAGGGAAAAAAAGTTCCATCAGATTAATGATTACGTGATTACTTACTACAAGAACCATGATGGACAATGGTCAAGTTAATTTTCTGGAGACATGAGGCCATCTGTAATTCACATTCACTCTCATAGTTACGGCCATTTGACCCACAAACGGGATTATCGTCACGAATACAAACTTTTGGACAAACACATTGAGGTTTACTGGTTTCCGGGTCAATCTCACAAACAGCATAATGGGAACAGGTTAAATTTGAACAGGTATCTGGATTAAAGGATTAAGACATTGAGAGAGAAGTTGATTAATTTTCCTTTTAGCAAAATCTTTTTCCTGTTTCTTGAGATAATGTCAAAGGAATTGGGGGAAATTTGAATGCAATCATTTGCATCTAAATGGATACGATAACATGACACGAAACATTGGACATTTAGTTACTCTCGATTCCAATTCTGTAGTATTATCTTTCAATTCATTGCTGGTCAGTTTTCCTATTGCGTGACCAGTGGAAAGTTTTTTTCTTTTGTTAATTAAATTGAAATATCCCCTCAAGTTGAATAAATATACATGCGAATTGAAATCTGATTCTGATTTTTCATTTACAATGTTGAAGGAAAATTTAGAAAATTATTCGTAATCAACTTCGTAAAGGGAGTTGGTGATAATAATAAAAAAGTTCTCGAAATAATAATCATCATGATAATAGATAGAAAAGGAATAATCATGATTCTGGTCGATTCATGGAAATGAACAGAGAGAGAAAAAAAAAAGTTACCATAGAAATCATATCAACCATAATTATCGCATCAGTTGCTTTTCGAAATATTTTTTCATCTCATCATTTCCTTTTCCTTTTTTTTCTTCTTCTTCACTCTCATGACAAAGATCACCTTTTGTTGTTTAGGTTACCTTATTATTACCTTGTATTAGTTATTCATAAGTGAAAAGAGGAAGAAAAGTTGAGAGAATAAAAATTCATATTGAATTTCATGATAACCCTCTTGTTTCATATTTTCTATTCCTTTTCATGAGATCTTTTATCTTTTTCTGTTTCTTTCAACGATCATCATCATCATTTATTCACTTTGCATGTTACCTTGTCAGAGAAAGAGGAAGATAAATCCAAATCTCTGAGTTTTTTACTCTGACAAAAAAAAGTTCTGATTCTCATGAAGTTTTAGATTCTTTCTTCATGATTGACAGGGTAAAATTTTGACGTTGAAATGTTAACAGAGTAGATTTTGTGAAAGATGAGGATGATTCAGTGTGAGTAGATTGTCTCATGTAAGATGGAATTGAAATGATATGAAATGTTGGATGAAAAAAGAAACAAAAATCAGGAAAAAAAATGGAAACAATAATAATCATGATAACTCTGAATTTCCATGGGATTTGAATGTCAAACGCCCAAAACGAGACCGATTGTAACATTTATGAATGAATTTTTGATTCATGATCATCACAACTGTAATCAAAATATACATGAAAATAAATTAATAGTCTTCGTGACTTTCAAGGATAATCATAAAAATCATGTCCAGAAGTTGAAATGGTCAATTCTGGACAACGAGCATTTCAAAAAAGTTCATTTTTAATCATAAAACCAAAATTCATCAATCTCTAACAACCAGAGTCCAATTAATCAGCTTCAATTGACTGATCTGATTCAAGGAAATCATGAAAAGTCATCATTATCATTACATTCATGATGAATACACACACCTTTCAATTCAGAGTCACCATGATATAAGATATATAATATGATACAAAAGCATTCATACTCAACTATCACTTTCAACCATGATAATTTCAACCTGATTCATTGTAATTCATAATTCAACAATACAAATGAAAGAATGGTATTCAAGTATTTAGGTTACGATTCTTTCATTCATTCATCATCATGAATTCATCATGTTTCAAGATACAAACACTTGAAAGGTTGTATAACATTTTGTTGAGAGGAAGCTAAACTTTTCCTACATCACCACTACCACCATCCTCATCCTCATTATCCTCATCATGTTTATCACCACCTACACCATGGTTATGATAATCATTCAGCAAGTTCTGATACACTAATTGTAGATTTATACAAATATAAAGTCATCTAAAGACATTGACATTAAACTTTGACCTGTGTAAACATTTATCTTCAGCTAATGACAATCATGATTGGGATGAAATGCTGAAAGTTATGAATAAATTTTGGCAGGAAAAAAAGTTCTTACAATGTCATCAAAGTATTCATAGCATGGTGATAAAATATATGAAAATGTACCTTCAGTCAATATCATTACACAAAATAAGAGATAAAATCAGCTATCATCATGATAATAAAAGTTATCTAATTATTATTGGAATTTTCATTCACTGTAATTACCTTTTTGTTATCAATTTGATTGGAATCAATTTAAAACCGATTCCTTGAAAATTTTCAATTTCTTTTCTCATGTAATCATGAAATGAGATAATTTTTCTCTGTGGAAAATCAAAACAATATCATTAGAGACACTGGAGATTCTGGTGATGAATATTGAACTGTTGAAAATGAACACAATCTAATCTTAAATCTGATTGAATTAAAATCAAGATGAAACTCAACAATTGAGTGATTGTTAAATTGACAGTTTTAGACGATATCAGAATAAGAATGACTAAATTGTTTTCCAATTACTGATTAGATTATCTCAAATTACCTGAACCATTATCATCGAAATCAATCTAATCAACAAGACAAATTGATTGTAATCATTTTGATTGTCAAAAATTAGGTGAAAAAAATCAAGGATAAAATCAAATTGAGTAATCAAGTTAATTGGAAACGTTCAAACTGATTAGACTAACCCAGGCAAGGAAAAAAAAACAATCAACTTTGAGACCAACAAGTTGTTTTCTTACTCATGATATTATCCAGGATCAGAATTTTTTTCCATGGAAAAAACTGAACTTGAAACTTTTCTCCTGAAAAAAAAGTTCAAGTATTTCAACAACCATCAGGGGATAGACACTTGAAGGACATCTCAAGGTTTGAAACTCTCAATGATGAGCAAATAAAACAGCCTTGTATTCATAATATCAGCTGATTGTTATACTTGATACTCACAACTTTTAGCAACAATCAAGGTTAAGATTAATTCCCTGTAATAATATTTTTCATGGTACGAAACAAGGTTAACTTTAAATGAATAGTTTGAAAATGTTCAAGATAATAACACAATCTTTGCATGTGAATATCATGAATGTAAAAAAAAGCGATAAGATAATCATTCATGGTGATGATGATTATCTTGAAACAGCTCCAAGGCTTCATGATTGTTCATGTTGATTGTGTTTATTTATTTCATAATCTATTCGATTATATTTGTAGTGTTTGTAAGAAATTGAAGCGATAAGAAAATAAAGAATAATATTAGTTTACATGAGAGAAAGAGACAACAACATGACTACAGAACTTACTCTCGAACTCCCAGTTCCAACATTTTTCAAAGTAATATCAACATAGAAAAAAAACTAATATAATTCAACGAAAGTGATAATATCTCATGGGTCCTATTCATTTCCATTATAATTTGTCCTTTAGTCTTTTCGTTATCATTATTATCATGCGAATGTCTTTCTCTGTCTAATCAAGAAAAACGAAGAGCAAGAGAGAGAGAGAGAGAGAGAGAGAGAGAGAGAGAGAGAGAGTTCTAACCTTTAACTCTGTTTGAGAAGAAAAATCCTACTCTAGATTATTCATTTTCTCTACTCAGTTTCAATTCCATTCAGAAAGATTCACAAATCATGCGAAAGTTTTTGCAGGCAGTAAAGAGAGAGAGAGAGAAGAAAACTTTTTATTTCCTGAAAGATAAATCTCAGAACTTGGATGAATCAAGGAAAGAAACATTTTATCTACTTCATGCCAGCATTTGAATGTTGAAGACAAATCTCTTGACCACTGCAAATGGTCAAGAGATTTGAAAAGTTTCATCCAATACTTACGACATGGTCCTTCATATCTTGTGGTAATGTAACGTTTCTCTGTACACGAGGCAGTGGTCAGTGAACATTGACTTGTATAAGTGATTCCATCTGACCCACAAACACTTGACCCTGAGTCTTCACAGTAAGGGCATTGGCATAGATTGACATTGGTACTTTCATGGTGTTGATTGGAATCATCTGAGTTGGTTGGTTTAACAGGAGAACCGGTTGAATCATCTTTATACCTTTTCCATAAAGTTAAAGGTGACCCTTTAGGATTATTTTCACCTTCAAAAGTTGGCGGTATACAAACCGATCCATAATTACAGACGACATTGGCACAAGGGTCAATTGATGATCTATCGATTGGACTTACACAATGACCTCGGTGTTTAATTGAAATATCTAAATTGTTAAGGCACGATGAACGTTCAATATCACATTCAGAGAAATAGGTTTTATTATCAGAACCACAGATAATTTCTTGATTCATATCATGGGCTGAACAAACTCTACAGGTACAAAGAGGTGTCCCAGTAGTGTCGATGATACAATGTTGACGAAATGAGCACCTTAATGATTCACAAGGACCTTAAATTGAAATAAAAAGAGAAAGAAAAATTAACAATTAACTCAACTCAAATCAATTGGAAACAAAAAATGAGACACAAACATTAACCCAATTGATTGATTGTCACATGAAAAATGATAAACCCAAACCCGAATGATAAAAAAAAACTCTTGAATCTTAATCATCAGTGATAATTGTAATCAGGATCAATTGTCCAGGTTGATATTGAATCGATAAAGAAAAGCAATATTATACTGATGAAGATAACGGTAAATATAATGATAACAATAACAATGAAGCTTCATGATTATAATGAAAATAGCCAATGACCACTAAAAGATTTGACAGTTTTATGATAACTCTAATCAGTAAGGCAAAAATAAAGGTACTTGACCAATGGTACTTAAGTTTAACATTCAGATCATGATGCTGAAGATGATGATGATAATATTATTTCAAATATTATCGTTATCATCAAGGTAATCATACTTATCTCATGTTGTTATTATCACCATCACCTTGGTGAGTTAACTAAATAACTGAGATACAATACAATTTGGATGATAATGATTAATACTTGAAGATTAAATTGAGATTAAATTTACCATTTTATCCTCTTTGTCTAGTTTTTTTTTATGATAAGAATCATCATCAACTGATTAATTAATTCAACTGAATTACAATAATCTCGAGCTACAATATTAAACTGTAACTTTTTGCTTCGTAACAATGTTTCATATTTACAGATCAACATCAACTGTCAACTTAATCATTATCAGAATTAAACATCAACAATTTATTCAATGATTTATCTGCTCATCTTTACACGAGAAAATCTTCACCATGATGATGATGATGATGAGAGTCATGATTGTGAGTTCTCTCAGCAAATGAAGTAATATTAATATGAAACATTAGATTATCATGGAAAAGAAAATTTTTTTTCCCTTCTTCCAACTTGAAGTTATGTTCAATTACTATCATAATTTCATCATGTTGTTAGATAACTTCTTCATCTTCTCCTGTTTTCTGAACATCTTTAACCTGATAATTCATGAGACATTGATTTCTCAGGATGTGTCATAATATTTATCGATTTTGTCTTGAGCAAGTTGGCAAAAAGATGATAAGGTAAATGTTATAGTAAATCAGGATAAATTTCACATTTCATGGTGAAAAATTTTTCTCTTCCACCCTTGATGATAAAACTTCATCTTCATCTTTAAATTTGGTGACTATCAACTTCACACCCTCATTAAAGAGTAACCAACAACAATATCCAGGTTCTAATTCTTGATTTTTCTTCATCATCTACATGGTAATCATGAGATATTGATCTGAAAATATGATCATCATCATAACTAAACAAGAATAATAAAAGTTGAATGAAATAAATTCATTGGAAGATAAAATAACCTGATAAGATACCAGATAACTTTCATGGTGGTAAATGTTGGTAATGATCATGAAGATAATGATGATAAATATTAGGAAAAGAATAACTTTTTTATCTTCTTCATATTTTCTGGTACCCTGAGGCGATTCTCTTACTATCTGGGAGCTTTTCCCTCTCTCATTCTAGAAGATCAAAGTAACATCATGTTCATCATGATTCTGTTATCATTAAATTTATCTTCAACTTTCTTGGTATAATAATAATAATCTCGCTTGTGAGTATCCAGATGAATGTTATTATTAGTCACTTCTTTAGTTAAAGTCTAGAATTTATTTATTCTTTCCTTGATATTTACTCACTCGATGGATTATGTTCACTTTCGATATCATAGAAAAACAGATAAATAGGCTGAAAAAAAGTTCTATTACTTATTTGAATTGGAATTGAAAAGCTCATCTGATATTGAAATTTTGAGCCTTGATTATTATTTACATTTTTCGGTTCGAAGATATCATTGATATTGTTATTCTTATTATCATTTTCATGTAAATGACCATTAGAATGAGATCATGAATTGAGTAAAAATTTTAGAACTTTTGATATTAAGAAGTTAGAATCGAGAGAATCAACTTTTCAATGAGGTTTCATATTGAAACTCAATAGCTTCATCAATATTTCTCAGACTCTTTTATCATCAAAATTTAAGTGTAATAATAACGAACATCTTTTAATTGAAGTTAATTAGGCTACTTCGCTAGTGAATCTTTGTGATTCGATTTTTAATACTGTTTACTAATTAACATAAGTATCAACTTTCATGTGTGTAACAAATTGTTCTGATGTTTGGATTAAACTTATTTTGTTTTCCATGTAATTTGATATATTAAGATAAATGTCACCATGAAATATTACCCAATCAACGATAATTATTCAATTTTACATAGATTTATGATGAATAAAAAAAACATTGACCTTTTGTTATTAGTCATCATAAAATCGTAAGGGAAAAACGGACTTTCATCTGGTTGGCCAAATTTCACAATATTTCCAAACAAGAACGAGAATAACTACAATATCTTTATAACTGAGTTGAAGGTGATAAGTTCCGAAGGAACCAGACACCCAAATCTCTATCCAATGATAATCATTGGATAGAGATTAAAAAATTACTCAGAAAACTCGTTTTCTGGGTTAAATTAACTTTGAAAAAATTTTCCCGCCACTAAAATTTCAATAGTTAACCTTTAACCTGAAGTAGAAATGACTAAAGGGGCTCGGCTATTGTTGGGTTGAAAACGGAAACAGGAGATTGGCTTTGGTTAGACACAAGCTCGCGACTTGAGTGGTATGAGTTTGAGCGTGACTCAATTGTCTTAGCAAAAGATCAAGGCCATTCAGGTCATTTCTAAAAGAAAGCGTTTCAAGATCATCTGAAGGTAATATCATTGTAACTATTTCAATTAACATCCAAGGAATGAAATTAAAACAATAAAGCATTTAATATTCAACTATTAACGGTTCTTTAACCATTATCATTAAGCTCATCGCCCCTCTGTTAATAATATCAAAATACATTTTATCACATTGGGTGATTATTATTATTCATAATGAACGTAACAATTGTAATTGCAACACTTTGCTAATTTAATCATTGACCATGATGTTAACTTTTATTAATTCAACGTTAACCTCCTCTGGTCATTTATTTAATTCATTCATCTTACACTTCTAGTACAGTATAAGATGATTCAAAGTAATTCATTTAATGCCAAATTTCCGTATACTGAAAATAACACACCAAATGAATGAGACCATGAAAAACAATCAACCGCAAATGGATGATACTTATTACCTCATGTAAAGTGATTGTAATAATAATAGTGAACCATTACTGAGATAAAACAACTTACACTGAAACACTTGAAAAAGATAACATGATGAAGATGAAATTATCATGGTTTACACTTTACTTTTTTATCATCATCATCAACATCATGAGAATCTTCATGGTTTATTTAATTACTTGATATTCAACTTACAGGGTAGATGGAAAACACTTTGGAGGTGGAACAAAAAATAACATCTTGTTAAGGAGGTTAAAAGGCTCTTTCAAGCTTCAGGGTGGGAAAAGGATACTCAGGGTGGTGTATATATATACACACAAAACTAATACCCACCGACTCCAATCAAAAAAGATAATGAGAAGAGGAAGAGGAGGCGGAAAGGGAATGAAAGAAGTGGATGAGTGGGTGGAATTGAAGATGAAAAGTTTTAACACTGAAAAAAAAACTAAACGTTGAATACAAAAGACTCACATTACATTTATATATTGTTAAGGTTTCCCTTCATGGGGAAAAAAGTATCATGAAAAAAAGGCAACCGATAATAATGATAATATGAACGTTAAGCCAATAAGGACATTTATTGTTATCACTTGAATAATGGTTCAGGTTATATTTTCTTTCTTACCATGAGATTTTCTTGTTCAAGAACTTTATTATTATTATTATTATTTTGTGAATAGTATGAAATAAATAGGTGATAGTGGAGGTGAAAAAGGAAGAGGAAAGTCACTTTGAAAGATGATAAAGTTTCTCATTTGATGATAATAATAGTATAATATATATAATAGTTGAGATAGTTAAATATGTTACTGAGTTTTTCACCATCTTCATCAGCGGGTTTGGTTAAACTGATTACTTTTTATTCATGGCGAAAGTTTCATGAGCTTTTGGTTGGTCAATAATTTTATCGTTAAAATTGATATATTGAAATTGTTATAAGTAAAACAAGAGGTTCCATATTGGATTTCAATTGGAAATGTTTCCTTTGGATTGCAGGGGAATCAGAATAATCATCAAAATGTAAACAGTTTTCTTTTTGTTCATGAGAAGGGATTTAGAATTGGCTGGTTGGTGGTAATCATGATTACGATCATGATAATATTATAATGATAATCGTAAATGGTTATAATGTTGAAGGAGTCAATTTATTGTATTTATCACTTTTCTCTGTTTTCTAATTTTCTTTTATCATCTTTTCCAATCTCTTTCATGAGAATGATGATTACAACTGAATAGTATTCATGATGATTACTTTTTATTGTTATTATTATTTTCATCTGATCATTACAATTGAATCTTAATTAAAACCTTTTCCTTTCAGAAGGTAAGTTTGATTTTGTTATTCAAAAACAGTTAATCAATAAAACTTTTCAATTTCTTTTTATCTTATGAGTTTCATGTGTGTTTATCTGAGACTTGGAATATCAAAATTGATAATTTCCAACTTTACTTTTGTTCTTAATCATTAACAATTTACCTTCTCTTATTGATTTAATCTAATGAATAAACAACAATAACAATCGCATATAATATGTACTTAGGGAAGTCATATATTTATCGATAAGTTAATTGGTTGAATTGTGAATCGTTATCATGATGATTTCGATATATATTCAATGACATGACATGAGTTCCAATGGATTTTCAATGAACATGTTATTCATTGAGCTTGATGTTTATCATGGTTATTGTTCATTCCGATAGCTGAGCTCATTTTATCTTCATTATTATCATTACCTATTATATTTATTTTTCTTCTGTAATTGTTTTGGGATTCGAAATGTACAATATGTTCAGTAGCCTCGTTATCGTAAGTTCAGCCTGAGATATAAATGATAGCACATATATCGTATTACATATATTTTCATACTTCTCTCTCTCTCTCTCTCTCTCTCTCTCTCTCTCTGAATTACTTGATTGGTTACACTCTTTGTGTCTCTTTCTATCATGGAGACAATGAGAATTCTGTTGATACTCATTCACATGGGAATAATTTCATGTTCTCAGGTAAGAATGAGAAAGAAATTATTATGCCAAGAAGATAAGCAAGAGAAGAATAAAACACAAATTTCTCCATCATTCTCTCTCTCTCACTCTTATCATGTAATTCTCATTATATTATCATGTGCATGTTCATTGTTCATCCCAGTCCAATGTTCGTGAATAATAAAATTAAATGACAATTAATCGATGCCCAAACTGCCCATTTACGATCACCCATGTAATTTTTTTTCCTTTGATCGGAAAATCATTTAATTAATATAATAGTGTGAAAGACTTCCGGAAATTGAGACTATTACAATCATCATCATGCTCAAGCAATCAGTTGATTAATTAATTAACTTAATGAATGTTGGCAAAAAAATTTTAGGGGAAAAAAATTACTGGGTAATCATTCATTTGGAAATTGTATTTGATTCAATGTTCTAAGGTAAAGTTGAAACTGTCATGATGATGAACATTTTTACATGATTAATTGGTCTCTTGAACTTTATATTTCCCCCTGAAATATTATCAAGATTCATCTACGATTGAAATTGCGTGATCATAATCAACGAGTGAAAAGTCATCATGCAAGAGGAGGAAATAAATTTCTTATTCTTGAGAAAGTTGAAAATTCAATAATTTAAAAACATTCACCAAGAATTCATTAGATGCTTGATTCTTGAATTATCATGAAACAGTTCTGATGATCAATGAATCAAAAATCATGATGATCATGTAGCTTTAGATTGATCAATCGTATGAGAAAATATCATCATCATGAAATTGGAAATGCTGAATTGTTGATTAGATAGACAATATTCTGGTATAAATTTTCATCATCATGAAATCCATGATGGTGAGATGTTATTATCATTGATTTGTCCATGATAATACTAATAAGGTAACATTGTGATTCCCTTGTATGAATTATGGTATTAAAAAGGATAAGTCAAAAAGGATTATCAGAAGATCAGATTCATTTGGGAATTCATCTTATCTCAGTTAATCTGATTTACCTGGTATCATGTTTTTCCTCATGGAAAAACAAAATTCCCAACATCGAGTCAAACTCTTCATGATGATAACATGAGTGATATTATCTAAATGAAACTTTTAATCTCTTTTGGGTTTTAAAAAAAAAATTCAAATTGTATCTGAAAATTATCACGAAAGCGGAAGAGCAAAGGTTAATTCAGAAGGAAAAAAAAGTTCGTCATGAACTTTTCTCATTCAGTTCATAATTTAATCTTCATGGTGAATATTTCATTTCGTTTTTTGCTGCCTTTGTGTTAACTGCTCATTCCAATTTTCCTGCGGGTCTAATGTCTTAAGTTAAAATTCATGAAATGAATTTTAATCAGTAAGAATTAACTAATTACATTATCATGTAAGTAACTTTCAGCCATTGAGATTTAATCTTAAGCCAGAACTTTTTCTTTCTCAACAACTATTCAATTCTAATCTTCACTGAAGAAAACACTTCGAGATTTGTTTTTTCCCCAATTTTCTCATGAAATTAATCATTGAAAAAGATTTTCTTAGAATCTAAACTTTTCCAAACTTCGAACGAGACTCAACAAGTATCAACTGTTGGCTAGAATTTCAGTGACAATAACAATTCACTTTCTCTCCTTTTCTCCATGTTACCTGATTCTCTTGCATGATAATTTCCTCTAATAGTTCAACTATATGTTGTCGAAAGTTTTTACGATAAAATTAATTTAAATTTTTTCCTCTTTCACCACAATCTTTTTCTCCTCTTCCTCATCTTACCTTGTTCATCCACCATCCATCCCCCTGATTGTGTATATATACTCAACTTTGTTCATGGTTCAAATGGTTTTCTAAGATGTAACTCAATTAGCTTTACAGAATAAAAGGAAATCTTTTTTTTTTCAGAAAAAAAAGTTCATTTCATTGAGATTCCTTTTCTACTCACAACTCACTTTTTTTTCTTACTTCTTTCAGGCATCTCTTCATCTTCCACCTTCTCATCCTTATCCTCCTTCAGAATCCCAAAGTTACTCTAGTTATATCAACTTTACCCTCTCCTCTCCATGTAATTCCGATGGGAGCTTAATGGAAACTACTAGTATGTATTTTCTGGTTTTCAATTCAACAATGAAACCTATTTTTTGATATCTTGTTCATTGTCTTCATCATCATGATGACAATAGTAATGATAATGTTTATTTTCATTCAAAAATCTATTCACTCTTTCCAGCCCCTCGGTTCTGAAGTTTTATGAAAATATTAAAATGATTCAATAATTCATACTTCAGATAAAACAATTGGTATATTACAATCTTATGTATACCTTGAACCAGCATGATTACTGATTTATAACCAATTGATCAAGATAACGGTGACTTTATTCATGGAGATTTTCATGATTCATTCACAGATTGAATATGAGATTTGAAATAAAAATGAATCTTTCATTGAGCTCATGACCAATAAGAAATCATTGAGAGACCTTTTTATTTTCAGGATAAATTCTGGTTCAGAAAACATGATCAATTTTCAAATGTTGAAAGATTTTCGTTTTCAATACCATGTAAATTTAAAGTCTCATGTGGTCAGTCAATGGAATCCACCAGATAACTGAATCTAAATGAATGAGAAGCTCAAGACTATCATCACGATCCATTGAATAACAGATTGACCTAATGATAAGATTTATAACTACAGGAAACGAGAAAAGTTCTGAGCATTATCACATGATAAATTCTGGGAATATTCAGATTCATGAGTTTCAGTTTGGCTTATAACGAGTAAAAATAGAGAAACAAAGTGAAATATAAAAAAAATATAAACAAGAAAAACTTGAAATCTTATTAACAGAAACTAATCTGATTAACTTGGATTCTCTAATCAGTTAACAATTTAAGCTCATCACAGAATTAAACATGACTATTATCTATTATTATTTCGAACTCTGAACTTGAATTTCTCTCTCTCTCTCTCTCTCTCTCTCTCTCTCTCTCTCTCTCAGTTTCCTGAATAGTTATCATGGAGAGAGTAAAAAGTTGTTCTCACCAAAAATATTAACTTTCTCTTACAGAATAAAAAAGTTAACAATGTATTCATCCTGAAGATGATGCGGTTAAATATTATGATAATATAACGAATAGAAGCTGTAAGAAAATATTACCACCGGTGGAAAAATTTTACCTCCATATTTTCATACTACTTAATCGTCCACACCATGTTAATATATTTACCCTGGAGCTGATTTTTTCAGTCTCATTTGAATTTTATTCGCTCATTATTTCATATCTTTAACTCTGATAATCGCAACCTACAGAAACCACCGGTGGTTCAGCTTGAATATCATGTTTACCTTTCTATTTAAACCTTCACTTTCATTGATATTAAATAGTAAACAGCAACATGATGATGAGAAAAACATATCTCAGGTAACTGAATTTGAACTTTAATTCCATGACTCAATCTTCAGATAAACATTTTTCTCTTTAATCTTTTCAATTGTTTGGTGTATTTCTTTTTCTTTCAGCTCATGTTGTTGAAACTTCATGATGAACACATGAAAATATCATCATCATTTCATGATGATTTCTGAGGGGATAAAACATGATTCCCATTGAGAATTTAATTGTAATGAAATGTTTTCTACTCTCCCATGAAAACTTATATTCATAGTGAATGTTGAATGAATAACCACCATCACCATGAAATTGCCATGAACAAAAACATGAATGAATATCATTTACATGATCAGATCAGCTTCAATCATGATTATTTAACAACAATTAGGTGAAAAACAAAGCACAAAGATTAACTTTAGTTGTATCAACGATTCCATGGGTTAACTATCATATTATCATAATCAATTGTTAATCAATCATTTGATAAGTCAAACAGTCAAGTATAATTAATGTAATCATTGCAACAATCAAATCAATCTATTAATCATTTAACTTGATTTGGTAACAATATCGATCTCAATTCAAGGTAAACATTTACTTTTTTTTCAATTCTGATATTACAACAATTCATCAAACCACAGATAAGATATCGTTAATTGAGGTCAATCAGTTGATTGTTTCAGTAAATAGTAAACAATTTAATCGTTATCATATATTTTTTCATCACTCAATTACAATGTTATCACAAAAATCAATATCATAATCATTATCATGATGTTTATTTATGATGAATGAGAGAGAGAGAGACAACAAATAACGGTAACAAATTTTGTTTTCCCACTTCGATCAAAGTTCTGATATTGTTCAATGTTGTTTCATTGTTCCCATTATCATCTTCATCTTTATCTTTATCTTCATGCTGATGAAGGTGAAGAGAAATATTCGTTGGTAAAGAAAAGAAAGAAGAGAAAAAAACATTCTTTTTCCTAGTTAATATTCTGAAAGCATTTTCCTTCTCAAACTATTCTGATTAGATTATTGATTTTCCACACGCTCCCCTTTCCCCACTCACCCAATTCTCTCTCTCTCTCTCTCTCTCTCTCTCTCTCTCTCTCTTGTAGCTTCTTCAGTCTCTGAGAGACACACACATACACTATTCTTCCTCTGAATACCTCAACCCACCTTATCTCTCTCTCTCTCTCTCTCTCTCTCTCTCTCTCTCTCTCTCTCTCTGTTCCTCTGTCGACGTCTTTCAGAAGTTCTGTAGAAAATAATAACCGAGAATTCTGTTTATTTTTTTTTCTTCCCTTTCCACCAAAAGCATTTTCTTTCAGGGTTAATTTTTTCTCTCTCTTCCAGTCTCACCTTTTCATCTTCTTCTTCCCTTTCACTCTGTTATCTTATCATTTAATTTTCTAACTGCTCCCAACAATACAGATCTTGAATTCAGGATGAGCATGAGGAAAAAAAATCCCTGTTTATATAACTCAATTGGTATTCAAACCCTGGTTTACATAAGAGTCTGACTGAAATGGCGGCGGGGTGGAGGTTTTTTCATACACTTTCATCAGGTATCGTTTAAAATTTGATTGACAAATTCAACCTGAACAGATTGTTCAATTAAACTTGAATGAAGCCAATTTAGTTGAATTGACTTTTAACACATTCCAAGTTTAATATAATCCAATCTTCAATTGATTTATCTCATTGAAAATCATCGTCATCATCATTCTTATGATAGTTTATCATCTTGTTTATCTTTAAATTTTGCTTTTCTTTTTTATTCCAATATTAAAGTGATCAGCATCATCATCATCTCTTTCATCATCATCACTCACTTGAACTAAACCTTTTATATTACCATGAAAAGGGACAAATTCATTTCATACATCCATGAAATCTTGATGGTTACAAGTTGAAGGAACTCTCAAAGTTTCAAATATATTTATTGATATCAACCTGTTGACTATTATCAGGAAAATTTATCAATTTAAGTTTGATTACAATTCTGTAGTCGTTATCATGGAGATTTATATTTACCTGGATATGTATTAAGTATGTGTTTATTTCATCATCTTCACATTATTATCGAGATTTAAAAATCAATATCATGAAGGTAAATGTTTCTCAATTGGAGACTGATTATTGGAACTGTTCTAATTATCTCAATTTCTGTTGAATTCTTAGTTTATCATGAAAGGTTTTTTTCTCTCATGAATATTTATTGCATTTCATGAAATATTCTTGGTGAGAGGTAAACAATTACTCAGTTATGGTTTTTAGTGAATTTTTGCTTCTTCTGGAGTATGATTATCATGAATGATGAACTCATGGTGAAATTGGATTAGTTGAAATAGTGGATTAAAGTGATTATTATATTCGTCATTATCTCGGTGGCTTTGGGGTTTCTCTCAACGTTGAGATTATTTTACTTTCTGTCTGCTGTTTTTCATTCCATGAGCTTCATATTCATCTTGTTTCCAGAAGTCAAGGTAGAAAATAATCCGGGCTTCGTAGGAATTGGGAATTGGGAGAGTTTTGGATTCAGAGGGAGAGAGAGAGAAATGCTGATGATGATGATGATGAAAGGATGATACAAGAAGATGATGAAACGATGCCTCATGGTGAGTATGACGTAAAAGACAACAAGATGGAAGAGCTAAAATGGCATAATCAAGATTGATGAAGTTCTAGTGACTGGAATTCAGTTTTACTCTCTCACTCACTTTTCATATCAATATCAATAAGAATTTATCTTCACCATCATCTTCTTCCATGTCTATTTCTCTTCTTTTGAGAACATTTTTTTCTTCATCTTCATTAACAGATGATAACAAGTTATATTACAACTACAAGCTAATCAACAGAATTGGATCAACATTGTAAATAGAGTAACTTATTCATGAATATTACAGTCTCATGATGATCATCTTGGTGATAATTTTTCCTCCTCTCATGATTAAATGATAACAATTGATTCATAGATGAATCATAATTGTCTTCAAAACCTTTTCAACAGCATTTTTAGTCATTAGTCAAAATACATATAAATTTCTTGAAAATTGTTAACCAACTTAAGATTCAATGAATCAATAAATGTAGAAAACGACAATCAGATTTGATAACTGTGAGTTTATTGAAAACGTATAAACATCAAGATATTAATTTTTTTAGAAATTTGTAAATTCAAAACAGTTTGAAAATTGATATAAAAATTGATTCTAATTTTTGTAAATATAATAAGACTCTGAACAAGTATGAGATCAACAAATTTTGAACTGATAAATTTTTCATAGATATAGAAAATTAGAAAGTTTGATTCTTGAATCTTGGAAAATTTTGCTATGTGGAAAATGAATAATCTGGATTTTAAAAGCTTTGAATTCTGAGCGGGAAATTGAATAAATATAAAACATTTGAAATGTCAAAGGTAACAAAATATGATTAACAAATTTGGGGAATCAATTATTTGGCATTTGAATCTTGGCAGGACGAGAATCTTTGGTTTGAATCAACTTTCTTGGTCTTTGGAATCTTCTCAATCAGTTTCCATGTCTTCGATTTCTTGAGTATAATCCATATATTCAACCTTTTCCGAAATTAGCTTTTTTTTAGAAAATGAAATAAACCAGATTACATGATTCTTCATGAGAATGTCTTTATCTTTAGTCTTCGAAACTTGATATTTACTTTTGATTAAACACCTAAGAACATTTTTTCTGGTACAAATATTCATCTTGATTGATACTAAAATAGAAAAATTTAAATCTGAATTAGTGAGAGATTCAAAGAAAAGCTAAAAATATTCTAAACAAAAGCCTACTTACTTTTCACCATTTTGATTGATTTATTACTAATTGTTTTTAACTGCTGATTCTGATTCGTTGAAAACTTTAATTGTTGAAGGTTGATTGTTGAATATAATAATTTGATTACTAATTGAAAACAAAATTCACACTGAAATAATCACAAATTAATTGGCAAAAAAGAGTTCACTAGAATCTGTTGATGTTGATAGCTTTTTCCACGCAATATAAATAGAAAATTTCACTTTTCAATTAATTCAATTTAAAATGATGATTTTCGTTCACAAATCTCATTAATTCTTGTTCTTGAGGTACTATTGACACATAAATTGATAAAAATAATCGTATTTGAGGAGAAATAATCGATGAAAAGAATCACAATAAACACTGAAAAAAGATTCTGTGACCAGAATTAGAAGTTGATCAAAAATGGTTCTACCAAGAAATTTTTAGCGTATTTAAAGCTAAAATTGGAACTTCTTATCAAGAAGCTTTTTTTCAGTCCAGAGTGAAACTCTAACACCTTAATTTTTGAATCTTTGATGTGACTCGTCTCGAAAATATGATCAATATTAATCATTAGTTTTCCAGTGATTCCAGTTAATGGAATTTTGATTCCTGATGCAGTGAATTGGCGACAGAGAAAGAAGATTTTTCCTTTGATGCGAACAATTTGTTTGATCTGATAGAATTCGGAAGACGTTGACTTAATGATTGAATCATCTCTTTTCTTTTCAACACAGTATCTTTTAGTTGAGAATCGAGTACCATTAGAAAACATTGTCTTAATGAAAAAAAGATCATTGATTGTGAGATTCGCATCGATCTCTTCTTTCACAACCCTTAACCACTTTTCTTGATTGAAAGAAGTGTCGTCTTTAAGAATTATGTCCTTTTTGGAATAGCTGTGATACTTGGAAAACAGTCCAAACGTTTTCTTTTCATTTTCAGTCAAATTCCAACGGGAAATTTCAACCTCTAGTGTTTCAAAGTATTTGAAATCATTGATAAATGTTCTAACTAAAGATGGAGCAATATTAGAGGTTCTTCTCACTTTTTCTTTGAGCACACCCATGTAATTTTCCAAAGCATATGAAGAAAAATTGCCATTCGGACCAAGAT
This sequence comes from Panonychus citri, assembly GCF_014898815.1. NCBI lineage: Eukaryota > Metazoa > Arthropoda > Arachnida > Trombidiformes > Tetranychidae > Panonychus > Panonychus citri. The sequence continues at coordinate 23,053 of NW_026515479.1, read as the reverse complement.
TGAGCAAAGAATCCGGAAGGTGTGATAGAATGTGTAGATTGTAAGTCTGGAAAGATGATCCATAGTAAATTGATATTCCTTGTTGGAATTCGTGAATCAATTTTCTCAATTCCGAAATGGTTGAATCTTCAATCGGCCCACGATTTGACAAGTAATAGATCCTCACTAAACAGATAACATGATTGATAATTTTTGGTTTCAATAAACCCTTGGTTGCTGGAATGAAATAATAGACGAGAAAACTATCAAATTCAGCACTTTTCCAATATTTGATATGATCCAAATCTCTTGGTGCTCTTCCAAATTCCGATGGGACAGAAATCGTTTTCAATCTTTCTGATAAACATTTCTTGAAAGAACTTTTGTCAATATTCCGTTCGAATAGATTAAGATTATCTTGGCCTAACCAACCACGTAGAATCAAAGATCTGAGTATACCAAGGGCTATGCAATGCATAGGTTCCACACTAACACCGTTTACAATATCGAAAGAATCCAATTCGAGTAGCGGTGATATCCCAACCAAGCCTTTGAATCTAGGAAACGAAGATTCACCAGGAATAGAAACATTATTCGAGATTTCAATATGTTGTTTGAATCTTATGAAATCACTTTTTGTTCTGTTGAGTGAATTTTGATTCTGAGAGTTTGGAAAAACTCTTGCTCCATTTGATGATGTTGCCTGAACCAAACACCAATCGCATCCGTTGAGATGATTATATTGTCTTACACTTCTTAAATAGGCTCTCATTGGAGCATCAGCGATCAGACCAATCACATGGAAAGTTGATTTGCGAGCCAACGAATTTTTGTCTGTCCAGAATAATGGATTACATTCAAGATCTTTTAACTCGTTACAGATTGGAGAAAGAAAGTTATTCACACTAGGTTTAGTTCTGCCAACATATAAAGATACTAAAAAAAAGTGAGATTTTCTGAATATTGGTTGTAACTCATTGATAGAAATGAACAATGGAAAAATTTTCAGCGATGAACTAACACCAACTTGTACTTCATCAGAATGAAGAGAAAGAGTTAGTTTTTCCACACCAGAAGAACAATTACTTTTTATCTTTGTTGCTTGAGCGGCTTGATGTATATCTGTAATCGAAGATTCTAAATTTCCATTGTCAAGATCCATGATTGAAATTGTTGAAAGGTGAGTTTCCAATTGTCTGCGAAAGCTGATATGGAGAAAGTATTTTTCTTGCTCTAATTTAGCTGGACACTCTTTTCCATTGCAGTTGAATCCACCAAAACTTTTTGGTTCTCCGGAGAAAGGTCCATGGTTGTGTCCTTCAGGACAAATAATGTAACAATCAACGGGATTCTTTTTAGATCTTTTATCATGAAAGTATCTTATTGATGGTAAAATAATTGGATCTTTCGAGAACCTTTTATTCATGTTATTGAATAAGTTAACCGTAGACTCTGCCTCGGTGAGATTCAAACCTACTTCAGATAACAAAGCAGACATAACAGCTTGGCCATACTCTTTAAGGCTTGGTGACTTTTCATCGAGACTCTGATTTTCAGCGGTGAAAATTTCTGATTCACTATCAGAGAATTCCCTTGGATTAGAATCTGATTGAATTGAATCAATCGAATCGCTATCGAGAGAATCTCTAGATATAAATTCACTTTCAGGTAGATTTTCGATGTAATCAGCTTGTTGAAATGAGCGAAACCGCTTGACTCGCCGGTAATCAGTTCTAACTGAAGAAGCACTTTTTTGCTCCATTGAGCTAACACTTTTTTCACTTTCACAAATTAGAAAATTTTCGAACAGAAAAAGTATCAAAAATCAACTAAAACAAAGAAGTCAAGTTTAATTAACAAAAAATTAATTAAAAAAGTAAATAGATTAATATTTAGATGAAAAGAACAAACTTTAAATAGAATAGAATAAACACATGTTCTATTCTATTCTAATTGTTCTATTTACCCTTTTGTTCTATTCTTTTTTGTTTCCATGGAAACGTTAATCTAATCAGTAGAAAGACCAATGAGCGTTGAGGAAGATCTTTAAATTTTTTATCTCGATCGGAAGTAAACAAAATTTTAATTCTTTCATTTTTTTATCAAAAATTTCAGTTGTTTTATTGATTTTCTTTAATATTTGTTTTAAATCGACATACAATAAGATCAGAATTTCGATCTGTGACCAGTTTTATGAAAGTTTCCAATCGGAAAAGTGTGAAATCAACAAAAAAAAATCTTAAGAAAAAATTTCTTGTCAACCAACAAACGCTTATTAGTTGTATTTTAAACCTAATGGAAAACCAAAAGGTTGTTGTGGTGATCTTACGAGTAAAAGGAAAAAACAACATTGAAAAATGTGTTCCAATCGGTTTTAAATTGGATTCTGATAAAATTCCTAATGGCTTGAAACAATCGCGAATGCACGTGAAGAATCTTATTCACATCAACGTTGAAAATACAAAGCCAATACCTGCGATGATCGTTTCAGTCGGAAGTAAGTAAAATTTCAATTCTAGTTAGATTTTTGCTAATTTTCTCATTTCATTTTTTTGAAAGATGATTCTAAGGAAATCGATTCTTCGTACAAGAAATTCTGTGAAAATGTTCAAGGTCTTTCGATACCTAAACCACCTTCCAAAATCGATAAATGGATTGACATTGAATCTGTTGGTATTGAATCTATCAGTGCTTCATCATTGAAAGTTTTAAAGCAAGTTGACTTTGATAATTTTTGGAAAAAATTAGATTTTATCAAGCGACGTGAAAAGAGGATTCATGATCAGAAAAATATTCCGACAATTGATCTGGAAAATGAGAGTGGTCCATCACAAAACACTAGATCAAGTTTCAGACCAGTTAAAATTAAACAGGAAGAGGGTGAATTAAACCAATCGCAAGAATTCAATATGGAAAATGCTTTGATTACTTTCAAGGATAACTTGCAGGCTCTTCGACAACTTGGTGATTCGCTTTCGGCTTCCGATGTGCTTGATCAATTCGATCAAGTTTCAAATGTTTTGGAAACAATTGTAAAGCATCAGGAAAATGTCAAAGAGACATTTGAGAATAATAGATTACAGATTATCAAAAGTGAACATCATTCACCATTGCCTACAAATCAAACAAGACAGATTCCAGTTGATGAAACTGTATCAGAAGGAACGATAACTATGTTAGAAGGTAATCTTCCGGTTCTAACAAAAAAGTACAGAAAAATGTTAAAATCATTCCCGAAAAAAATTGAACAAAGAGAGCCTACTACAGTTCTTACGAATCTAGTGAAATACTGCTTTCCATCTCACTGGATTCTTGATGTCACAATGAAAGGGCAGAGAGGACGACAATCATTGATTTCCATTTGGAATTATGAAGATCCTCTAAGCTTACCACCACAAGGAGATATTATCACAGGATTGGGATCGAGTCGACTCGTTTCATTCATTGGTAAGTTGATTGATTGCTTTTACTTGTACCAAGAATCATCATTGATAGATAATTTTTTTCATATCAGATCATATCATGCGTCAGTGTGGAAAATTCTCTTATAATGGTTTTGTTGAACGTTCATTGATCGGAACTATGAGTAAAGCGATGCACTACGCTCGAACAAAGCTCGAGAAGAAGGAATCAGTTGATTGGAATTCTTTGGCTGATGATTCTAGTACCGAGGATTCTGATGATGACGATGAATCTAAAGACGAAGAGGCAGAGGAAGTTGAATCTGAATCAGAATCTGCGTCCGCTGTGCCTTTGAAAAAACGATCAGCCTTTGACTCCATGGATGATAAGAACGATCAAATTCAAGCTGAGAAAACTGATGATAATATATCCAGGAAAAATATTCAGGCACTCGAACAGGCATCTCTGAAAGATATTAGAGATTCCAGCTCACCTATGAATCCATTTTCGGGATCTCAAGAAAATATTTCAGAACCAGTTAACTTTTCTACCGCTATTCCATTGACCCAGCCATATTCTACATCTACTCCAACGCATTATAATGATGAAAAAAGCAAAGACGAATCGGGAACTGGAACTCTCGAAACTTCAATGGCTTCAAATTCAGATTCTGAAGATAGAAATCGAATGAAAAGATCAACTACTTTTGATTCAGCATCATCGAGTGTCTACAAAAAGAAGAAATCAGATCATGATGACACCATTTCGGCAGACGAAAGTGACAAGACAAATGACACTATGATTACATTGGAGAAGATCAAAGACAAGGCAAAGGACATTGTTGAAGCTTCTGGTCAACATGAATCACCGATTCCAGAATCTTACAGTTCAGATTCTAATTCAAGCAAAGTATCTTCAGTAAGCAAATCAATGCATAATGATGATCAACAGAGTGGAGGAGGAAACGGTGGAAAAACTGATCAGAGAACTAATAAGTTCATTGGAACTATTCCTTCAAGTTCAGAGTTGAAAGAACCTCAAAGAATTTTGGATCTTTCTGTTCTTACTGATGAACAACGAGCAGCTGTATTGGGATTCCTTTCCAAAAAGTGAGCTACAGGTATTTTCAATTACAAATTATTATTTCAACCTTCAGTTACTTAGGTTATACTAAAGTTCAAATTACATATCTCAATCAACCAATAGAATTCCAATTACCTTCACTGAAATCAAATAGCAAATCAAATTTTTTCAAAACAAATTTCATTTACGTCACAATATGTAACCGTTTTTTCAACTTTCCAAGAGCCAATTATGATCAAGAATATTGATCAATCTCATTGAATTTGAAAATCAATTATTTTTCGTTGCTCTCAATAATCTCAATAAAAGGTGTTCATTTTAAAGTGAATTTGACATTTAATCTAATTTCGGGTCAACGATTAAGTGACAAAGCTTTTAACAAAGTATAAGTCTAAAATGTCTGAAAGTTTTTCTAACAAAAGAGTATCTCGTAAAAAACCTTTCTGTGCTTTCGATAACTTGTCATCATTATCCCAACCAGTGAAATCCATTTCTACAAGTGAAAAAGTGATCCAAAAAAGTGTTGTTAACTCTGATGTTAACAAAAATGCAAGTACATCGCAATCTCAACCTCTACCAAAGTTAACAACCACCATTGAAAAACTGAATGATAATCTTGATTCCAATGTTGTTGAAAGTGATCCAATGTTTCCAACAAGTGGGAAATCAACAAGAAGAATCGTGAATAGTGACCATATTTTTGGTGTTTTCTTGCCTCAAATACTAGACAGCAGCTATAGCGCGATACAACAACCCGTTTTGATAAAATTCAGATCATCTCAACTTTCAGATTCAGGAATCAAATTACCATTCGACGAATATTTCAACTATGAGAATAATTTTCATATAATTGAAATTTCTGGAATACGTTTTCAAGCTCAATTGATCGCTTGTGGAGGTAAATTCAATTCAAAACAATTTGAATCGCTTTTGGTAGGCTAACAAGATTTTTTATTCTATTTTTCAGAATCTCCGTATATTGTTAAAGAAGTTTTCGATAGAAACAAGTTAATTGAACCGAGTTGGAAATGCTTAATGAAAATTAAACGACTAGAAGGAAAAGCTACGTTCATTGGTCATAAACCACTCAAATCAACCACCGATAATCCAATGAAACAGATTCTAGGTGAAGAATCTTTAAAGGAGATTTTCAAAGAAAAAAGATTCGAGCATGGTGATAATAGTGGTCCAATTGTAACCAGAAAAATCATTTCTTCTGATTCATGTGATGACAAAATTCAATCGAAGAAGAAACGCCAAGAATCTGATTTCCGAGAACGACTTTCCAACATTGACGACTCAACTGATCCAAAATTATCATCGAATTCAAGCTCAGACGATTCAACAAAAGATTCTAAGAGTCTAATGAACAGTTTGCAAACTGAAATTGATATTCTGGAGCGGAAAAAGCTGGTTCTTTCTGACCTTGATACAACAGGCTCGATCTTGATTTCAATTATAAGCTCTTTACGACACATCAATGATATTTTGTCAGATAAGAAAAAAAAAGAGATCGAACTTTCAAACATCGTTCCGGAATCGGATAAAACTTTCAAATGTACCAGAAAGAATCGTATATTCTTAGAAGGGTTGATCGAACTAGATTTGGATTCATATGAATTTGCTTCTAAAAGAGCAACACTTGGGAAACCAGGATCTTTTGCTTATGCGTTTATTAAATTCTGTTTTCCAGAAACTTACTTTCGCGGAGTTACACTGGGGAAAAAAAATCTAGACAAAAAAGAACTAGATTCCTTGAATTTTTCTAAAGAGAAAGCAACAATTTCCAAGTTCCCTCTTTCTTTTATATGGGGATTCAAAGAGCCTTTTGAACAACGATTCAGAGGCCATTTTGATTTCAGTTTGGGGCAGAAAAGAGTCAAATCTTTCATTGGTAAGTTGTGAATGAGATTCTACACGACAGAATCTTCTTCGTAAATGTATTCTAATATATAGATTCTAAGATTGTTAACATTCGCTAATCTTCTATGATTCTGAATATTGAGAATCTACAATTCTAATGATAAAAATGAAATTGTCCAACATTCTAGAATTGAAGATTCTAATAACAACTACATTCTACTATTTCAGATCATCTATTCAGAAAAGCAGGAGTTTTTCGATACACAAACCAAGATGAATTCAAAGTTAGGGAACGTATTACTAAAGAACTATGTTCTCGAAATTCAACATTCAAACGAAAGATTCGAATAGAACATCGAGATTCAGAATCTGATAAATCAGATTCGCATGAAAATTTTGAGAAAAATGGACTTTCAAATGAATGGAATGATTGTTTTGATGGACTGGCTTGTGAATAAAAGTTCTTGATTGTTTCCAATTTTTTGTATCTCTAAAATAAGGAATTGTTAATCAATAAAAATCACTGTTAATCTTGAATTTAGAATTTTTGAAGTTTTGACTCAACATTTATTCAAAAGCCATCAATTTTTTTTTGACTCACCATTGAATCAAAATGGCAAAAATTGCTTATTTTTTGAATCAACGTTGACTCTACAATGTTGATTGGGATTAAATTAACTTCTAAGGAAAAGGCGGAAATGGTAATGATAATAATCATGAATTATCTCCTTTCCCCAATGAACTTAATTGTAACGATGTAAATGTTAATCATTGTTCATGGTTCTGTGAACGCCTTTCCTGTTTCACACGCAATTCAATTTCAATTCAACTAATCAACCCTTTCCAATGGATAGAGGAATAGAAATAAGTTCATTGTTGCCACTGAGGTTCAGGGGAAGATCGTGAACTAAATTGGGTGGAGTGGAAATCATGAAGTGAGAAAATATCTATTGATAAAATTACTTTAAAATAAGTATGAACTTTTCTCATGGACTAATCATGATTATTGTTACTGTTTTATCATGCATCTGATTCATTAACGATCTTATAATCCATATGATCGTAATTAGTGACAAGGAGTTACGATTGAACATTTCAAACTTTAATTCGAACTTTAATTTCTGAACTTTGGCCCGAATCTTTTATCACATTGAGTTTAGCTTTTATTGTGACTTTTTCCTTTTCTTTTGTGCAGTTTTTAGGGTCAAGAGAATTTTTTTTTTCTTCGAAAATATTAAATTCCAAGTAGCATATGAGATTACTGTTAATAAATCGTTTTTTATATGTTCTTGTTATTGGTGTTGTTATGAATCATGATGATGATTCTTATGGTCATCATGATGATAATGGTAATGGTCAAATCATTTTCTGGACAAGATATGAAGGAGCTTGAATTTTGACAAGAAATAAAATTGATGTTACCAGGGACAAATTGGAAAGTCAAAGTTTTCCAAGTGTAAGAAAAAATGAAATAAACAGAATAGGATGAAGAAGATGCTGGTGATGATGATGATGAAAAAGAAGAGAAATGATTTTTAAGAAAAATGAGAGAGATGTGAAGAGAAGGAGAGAGAGAGAGAGAGCGAGAGAGAATGTTCGTTTCATATCCCACTCTTTCAACTTTTGATCTCCTTTCATCATGAACTTTTTATCTGCAAAAGCTCAATTCATGTTCAATTCAAAGAGACTCATGGAAAACAATAATATTACCTGCCAATCAACATTATCTACCATTAGAAGTAAAAGTCAATGAAAAACCAATGAAACTCAAAATTTCCCTGGAAAAAGTTTTCACCTCATCATCTCACTTCAATTTCCACCATACTCTCTCATCTCATTCCTTAGAATTTCAGTCTTCGGTCTATTTAACATCACTGATCGGCGAATAGAAATTCATAGCAAGTAATCAATTCTAGCTTATAAGAGCTCGTATCCATCCAGAACTCCAACCTAAAGGCTAACCATTTATCGCAACAATCGCTTATGAATTGACAAGATAACCAGCCAACTGACCTCTACCCTTCTGATTCTCAGCGAGGTGGAAAAAATCTTGGCTGAATTAATAACCAATTCAATCAGATAATCATGTTCTCAATTCTGATTGCTATTGTTTTCATTTTCTATTTGTTTCAATTAAAATTACCGGCTAATGTTGTTTCCTAGGGTAACAATCACCATAAAGATACAAAGTCTTCACATGACTCTTGACCTCGAGAACCTCATTTACCAAGTGTAAAGGACACTCTTTCTCATTTCCATTGCTCTTGACATAAAGAGTCTTAAAATCAACCATCACCTAAATTAAACAATTAAAGGTTTTTATAGTGAATTTAATAACAACAATCAAGTGTATAGTGAATTTATGAATGTATTAAATGTAATAACAATCGAATGATGAAATGGACCATCTCGTTAGAAATCTAATGTCAAAGTGATTAAATCTAATCAGATTTGTTGAATTTTCTCAATCTTCCCTGTTGAATAAAGAAAATGAGAAAACCTTACCGGTTGGTGAGTTTCATGTCTTCTGGCTATCTCTGGACAGATTAATATCTTCATCGTGATCATCTCAAGTGAAGGACTATCATTTTGATGGACAATTGATTGTTAATCTTAAATTGTTCATTGATTTGACAAGATAAACTTGAAGAGATTTAAGTAAATCAAATAGAGACAATGGAGACAACATTAGACATCAAACAATAAAAGTCAACGTATGAGAGCTGATTCCAAGGTGAGATGGTGAGTTTAAATGGTGGAAAATCTGAAACATTTCTCAACATGTTATCTCTGCTTTCAATTTATTAACTCGACGAGTTTCCATGTATTAATTGAGTATTTATAAGAAAAAGTTATCACAAGATAATCAGTAAAACCCTTTGGGTTTACATTGAACGAAGAGAAAAGTTTGTTTTTTTGTTTCATGTTTCAGTCTACTGAGAAAAGAAAAGAAGTGAAAGTATCAAAATGAAGAACAAGAAGATTCTGATGATGAATTTCCCTGTAAATCTAATCAGGTTGACCATCAAAACCCATGGATGTCAAATGGTAACTATAAATTGAGACTGTTGCTCAGGTTTCTTGGAAAATCTAGTAAAAAGTTTTTCCATCAGTTGAACACATTAGTTGATGAAAAAGTTTTCATGTTATCCTAATTAAGAAAACAATTTGAACTTAAAGAAACATCAATTAGGAGATAAATAGAGACTGGGATAAAGATGAGGCAAAAGGAGTGAGAGAGTGAGAGAGTATTTCTTAATATCATTACCTCCTTTTACCTGAGTAACAAGTTACTTCTCATGGGACTCATTCACCTTTTACTTCAACTATTTTTGACCTTTTAATGCCCTGAAAGATGATGATGACAAGAATATCAGGAGTTGAACAATCTGCTCTATTACAAAATCTGAAAGTTCAATTTCATCATTTGAACATTTCATCTTTTCCATGCACTTCATGTTTTCATGGTAAACATAAAGTTTCCACTCTGGTTTTCATTTTGAGCTCAGTATTTATATTACAAAGATGAAAAACTTTACCAGAGTAAAACTGAAAACTGATCCATAAAGTTTAGATTATTCTGAATGATAGTAACAGGATTGAATCATGATAATTACGATTAGACATGAAACAGGGGAGATCGATTCAAAGTAATTTCAGAATCCTCATTCATATTGATAAAGAAAAAGTTTCTCCTTTAAAAACTTTCCTCAGAACTTTCTTTAACCAATGTGATCAAAAAGCTTAATAATTGAACATACATGTGACTCTAAAATACCGTTGGTCATGATATACAGAATTCTGAACACTGAAACAATCTCTTTGGATTATCTGATTTATTATAATATCGAAATTGTAACATAATTATCATACTCATTGAATATCTACTGGAATAATTTGTTAATTTTGATAAATCACATATTTCTAAGTAAATTTGATTAATTTGCCTTTGTTATCATGATAATTTGTATCTATTATGATTAAGGTGATTAATATTATCGACACTTGATTAACTCTCATATTTAACTCGATAATCATGAGAAAATTATATCAACAGTGTTCAATATATGTTATGATTATTACTCTTGGTTTTTATCCTAAAAGTTTCATTATCTTCATCTTTTACTCATTAATCTTATCTATGAATCTTTATTCAGGATAATTAATTATTTTCGTGGTGAATATTTTTAATCCTCATCACCATGTTAATTAATATCATCATGGTGTTTATTATATTGACTTTAAAATAATTAGACAGAAATTAATCAGGATCACTGATTGAGAGCTTATTTCGTTTGAATCATGATTTTGTTTTCTTTTGTTCCCTCAGATTTCATGTCAATAATTTTTCCCATTTCGGTGATTTTATCGTTCCCATTTCAACTGAACTTTACTGGCTCTTTCAGGTTTATGTATTCCAAGGTTTTCATGGATAAGTGAACTATCAGCTTGGAATTATTGACGATATTTCATCATGTAAACAGTGCTAATATCCGATGATAAGTTCAATTAGCTTTAAACTTTCAATCTGTTAGTTGATTGTTACAATAATCAAGGAAATTGTTATGATAACCATGAAAGAACTGTAATAATCATTAGGATATTATTGCTTGAGAATTTTTCTTTATTTTCTCTAAATTTTATCTATTTCGCAGCCTTTGAAAGATAATTTTATTATATTGACCATCGAATTTGTATCACGTTCACTCACTCAGAACTTTTTTTCTTAAAATTTTCTTTTGTCTCGAATTTATCGCTCCTCTTTTCATAAGAAATAGAAAAAGATAATCAACTTCTACGTGATGTTTTAGATAATTTTTACAATTTTTATTTTATTCTAATAAGTTCAACTTCTTTTCAAGAAGTGACGATTTAATCTAATGAAATAGAAAAAAAAAGTTCTCAAAATGTTAACTTTCTGTTCCCATGAACTATCATGTAAATAAGTGAGTCAAGTAAAGTAGATAAATAAAGAATTGAAAATTATTCCATCTTACTGATTCTAAAAGTTATTATTACCATGAAAAGTAATCGTAACCATAGTAACCAATATTTTATATTTATGGAAAAAGAAGTGACCAGGTAAAAATATTGATCAATATATAACATGGTAACTATGATTCCCAGCTGAATATTATCATGATTATCTTGATATATCTAATTCCCATTGATGGAATTGACTCTTTTTCCTTTCCAAATGAAACTGAATCAATTGTTTCATCATTTTTATGGATTTTTTGACTGTTTGGAGATATTTTTACACCAAATACTCTTTGAGGTTGAAGGAGTAAAAACTGGGATACAAGAGGATGGCTGCGAGTATCACTGGAAGAGACTGTTTATCAATGATTGAAGAGAGAGAGAGAGAGAGAGAGAGAGAGAGAGAGAGAGAAATGGTTTATATATGAGATTAAAGTTGAGAAATGGTTTGTCAGGTAAACAGAAAGAAGGTTTTTTTACCCACCAAGCAGAAAAGTCCATGTAATTTGATGGTAAAAGTGTGTAAGATATTAAGGCGATTGTGATGGATGAATGACATTCTGTCAATTTAGATGGCAAAAGTTTAACCTTTGTCCGAAAATTATTTCTCATTGATTGTTACATCATTTTCTTATTCTTATATATTATATACCGTAGTCTGAAAAATATATATTGTAAAATGAAGGAAGTGGAAGATGAGGATGAGGATGAGGATGAAGAGGATGAGGATGAGGATGAGAAAAGAATGATGAAGAATTATTTTTACAGTTTTTTGCTTTTATAAAGCAAAGTTAAGTTTCTTTTGGATCCTTGGGATTGATTTTTAATACCTCTTTGTACCTTCAATTGAATTAAAAGGTAAAATGAAAGAAGGAAGATAAGGTTTGGAAGAGACAGAGAGAAAGAGAGAGAAAGAGAGAGAGAGAGAGATGAACGAGAGAGTGAAGATGATTCTGATGTAATAAAAAGGGATGTGGATGAGAGATTAAGGAGAGAAGAAGAAAAAATTCTGAAATTATCTTAGAAAACTATAATAATATGAACTTCCTCAAGAATCATGAATGAATTTTTACTCCATCAACTTTGACATTTTCATTTTTCTTTCATGTTACCTTGATGATTTTATCATGGAAAATGAAATTCAAATTAATCATTTGATTTCAATTGTCAAGTAATAAAATGAAACTTTTCCATTGAAATTCATTTGATTACTTCTTAAATGTTAAGGTTTCTCCAATTATAATAAGCTAAATATCAATGAACTTATATATAAAAATAAACTAGAAACTTGAGTATGATGATAGTTTCATGATGAGGTGAGAAATTAATATTTAACTACATGAATAAAGTTGAATAAATGATGAAACTCTTACGAATTCAGAAAAATCTCTCATCAGCTTGATGAAGGAAAACATTCACATCTCAAGAATACGATTTTCATGGAAACAATTCCAAGTGAATATTAGATAATGGAAATGAAAATATGACCTCTCATGTTTTAGAATCAGATAGAATCGCATGAAAAAAAAGAGAAAAGAGAATAATATTCCATGATGAATGACCTGAGAAAATACCATGAATCTTTTCCAATTTCAGGCCAATGTTTCATAAGTTGCTTTCTTTATCATGATTATCAGAATTTTCCATTAAAAACCATTAAAAATTCAGAAATCAGACTCATATGTTTCTCTACACATATATCACGGAGATTACTTCATTCCATTAGTTAATCAGAGCTAAATTTTTCTTTTTCTTTCCTCAGAGTTCTGATTGTTATTCAGATTGAATGTTCTACCATGAACTCTGAGACTCTCTAGAATCAACAATTGATTTTAATTACATCCAGAGATTTTTTTTCTTGATATAAATTAGTAAATAGTATTATCAATCATTAGCATGACAGATTAAGATCAAGTTTCATTTCATTAGCTAATCAGTGACAGAGTGAATGGTGAAATGTAATCATCTAAATCACTTGAAATGATAAATTGTTTCGTATTATTTCAAGTTGATTGTATCTATTATGATGAATATTATTTCATGATTACCATGATCTCTCATGGGAGCTAAAAACAGTATATATTTCTCATGAATTCCATCAGAGTTTTTCCAGGATTTTTTCAATTCTGTTGCATTCGAAGTTAAAAGTAACCTAATCGTCGTTCAGAGGGAAAAAGTTTATTTTATCTTCTCATGAAGACTTATATAAATTCTATAGAAAATTCCGATCAAAAATATGATGTCTCAATTTCTCAATTCTCGGCAAATAAAGTTCAAATTATATATTTAACAAGGTAGATTCATAATTACCATGAAAGTTATACGAACAAGGGTTTTTATTTGTCTGGATTTGTTATCAAATTTCATGAAAAATAGTAAAATGAATGAATAAAAACTTCTGAACTAACTTCATAACTATGGAGATTTTTTTGAATTTTATTACATTTTGATTCTGTTAGAAAAATGGCTCTCAGAACTTGCTGAGTTCCACATTTTCTATTCAGACAATTATCATGGAACAGAAGAAATTTTCTATTCCCAACCAATCATGAGTCAAACATGAGAGTTTTTTTCCATCGAGAAAAACGACAAAAAATTCACCCTTAGGCTTGATTGTGATTAGGAAAAAAATATTAATTCCCTGTGTGTGTATACATTACATTCATGCAAAAGTTGAAAAGTAATCAATGTTATCATGAAAAAAGCACAGAAACTTGAAACTCAAATTATGTTATCATTTCATACTCAATGTTTCAGGGTGAACTCGAAATCCTGATGCCAAGGTATAACCATGAAACTTTTTCCCTCCTTTTCCATCATGATTTTTTTTCGCTACAAATATAATTGAATCCAGCAAATTCGAGACTGGAAAAAGTTTCTAAGTGTTCAAAGATGATGGACAATGACGGTTAATGCTGATGATAATCGTGATGATATTGAAATGCCTCCAGGGTAATTGTTGTTGTTTCTCTCTCGCTCAGATAGAAACAACGAAAACAAAAATTTATCTTTCTTCATATTATCGATACATAGAGATAATGATTATGAAGCATTATCGTTGAGAATATGATGAGAAAATGATGATTTTCTTCAGGGGAGAAAACAAAATGGATAACATCCAATCCACATAATCTATCATGAAGAAAACCTTAACTGATGATTATTGTATTTGAAACATTGTTTCCAAATTTACGCCTTACAGATTATTGAAAATTCTCAGACTGAATTTGGAACTTTTTTTTGTTCTTTTTCACTTTAATTCACTGCTGATTGAAATGATTACAATTTAATCTTGCAAAATTATTATTCACATTGTCAAGGCGGAAACTCAATATTTAATAATCACTCTTATTGTTTATCAATTGTAATTGTTAAATTTTTCACCAAATTTGATTACATCATGTACTCAATTTCCAGTTAAGGTAAATTGTTGATTATTATACAATTCAAATTTCTGTCTTGTTTACTGAGATTATTACATGAAAACCCTGAATTTCATCTTCCCACACAATTCAAACAATAAAATGAACTTGAGTTGATTATGAGAACAAAAAATCAATACAATATAATCAAAAAGTTGTTAGTTAATCATCAAGTTAATCAGTTGAGATTAACGATATTCAATTTTTTAATTGTGAAAAAATTTCATCACCACCAAGAGATTTCGATAGTTTCATATCACAACGACTGTTTCATTCAGTTCCCCTGTAAATTGATTCAAAAAAATGTTTTTCCCAAAAAAAGTTCTGATCTATTCAACATATCGATAACCTTTTCCATTTCGATTTTTGTTTGAAAGTCAATTCTTTATGAGAAAATGTTCTGAGTACAAGTTATTTAGTAAGAAATATTATTCATTCAATTGATTGAGGAATTATCATTTTCAAAGATTTTAGCATTAAGAGAATAATTTATTAATCTGATTAGCATATCGGTTTAGATATTTTAGGAGAAAAGCTATAACATGAACACGATAATATTATCATTATCTTTACTATTATTATCATCTAAATATATTATATGTACTTTCACCATGAAACCGAAAATGATGATAGTAAATTGAGTAAGGTAAACAATAAATAAGAAAGCGAACTGGATGACTGATGAAATCAATGACTATGAGGATGAAAGATGAGTTGTTATGATGTTAGAAGAAAATAAGAAGATGAAAAGATGTGTATCATCATCATCATCATCATTATCATTATCGAAATAGGAAGAGGTTTCGTCTTATTATTCTCATTGGGAGTGATGCTATCGAATATTAATCTTGGAGAAAAAATAAGGTTCTAAGTGGGCTTATCCGTTCGATAACATTAGTTTAGCTTCATCATCTTAAGAATTTCATCAGATTGAGAGAGAAACAGAGAGATAGTTGGTTTTAAGAGAGCATGGGGAGCAGAAGGACAGGGAATTAGGTATCACTGTTTCAAAACTCAAGCTTATGAACTTTTTTTTACTCACCAATTAATATTTTCTCACTCAGAGTAGCTTCTCACTTGCAATTACCTTTTTCTGCTTCGGCTCACCCACTCACTGAACTCACTTGCACCTCATCCTCCTTTTAATACAACATCCAACCAGATAACTCATTACATTAATTTGGGGATCAATTTGCCTCCCAGAAAATGATGCCAAGGATTATATACTATTAGAATCTTACCCACCACCTACTCCCACCTCATTTTGATCCTTCCTTTAAGCTTCTCTCTCATACCATCCAAAATCTCAAAGAGAGAAAGAGAGAAAGATAGATTTTATTTCCGTTAAGATTATTAGTATTATATGAAACTATTTTTTCTCTTCCTCCATCTTTTACTTTCTCACATACTTTCTCTCTCTCTCTCTCCTTGTGTATTATCATTATATTTTGTTTCTAATAAGAGAAAGTGAATCTAAGTGTTATCCAAAATCCAACCAGATTATTTTCAGAAATTAGCTGAATAAATAGCTATATATTTCACTCTCTTTCTCTTTCTGTCTCTTTTGCTTTTGCTTTTCCTTGTCCTTTCTCATCTCTATTCCTGTTTAATTGATCGCAACCACCACACTCTTGCTCTTCTTCTTGATCGTTCACTATTTATCCTCTTCAACCTATTCCATGTTGAATATCATCTTCATGATAAGACTCAACCTTCAATAGCTTATTCCTTTATAATATTATTCCTTCTCATCTCATAATTATGATAATCAATTGTAACTCATTTTTTCATCCTCTCTCTCTCATCACCATCATCATCACCATTATTTTCTTCATCTAATCTCCATTTTTTCCATTTGTATGATTTTAAGAGAAAGAAAATCATCTCCAATCTCTTACCCTGAACTTTAACCATGAAGATTATCAAGGGTATAAGACAATGAACTTGATTCGTGAACATTGATTTTCAATTGATAACTTAAGTTATCACAAACCATTGTTTTCCAATTTTTTCAGCAAGACCTCATCTCTCTCTCTCTCATATTCATCACCATGATGATAAAATAACAATGAAAAATAATAATAGTAATGTGAAAAAAGAGAGACAATTACAGTCTTTCTCAAAAAAAGCATTTTCTTTTCTTTCTTGAGGATCTTTTTTTTCTAGTTCTTCATCTTCTCACTTCCATGGTGAATCATTACCATGAAGATGATAATGATGATGGAAATCATCTTCATCTTTTTTCCCACTATCTCTTGTCTCTTTTATCATCATCTTCTTTATTTTTACCATGTTATTGTATCTCCGATGCTTTTAACAGCTAATGAGCCTCAACTTTCCTTTGGAACTTTTTTTTTTCTCTCCTTCGTCTTCTGTTTTTCTTACTCATGGTAACATAAACGATTCTCTGGGAGTATTTTTTTATCTCTTCTATTACTTGTTCTATTCCTCTTCATCTCATTGAAACACACCCTGACTTCCACCGGTGTGAAATCTCTATGAGTTGTTACTCCCTGTTGATGTTATCTTATCACATTGAACCTGATTCTTGTTCAGATAAATATTTACAATGTCACAAGGTTGTAATAATGATTCAGATAACAAGATAACATTAGAATTGAATGAAAAAAAAATCATCATCATCATGATATCACCTATCAGCTCCCATCTATAAGCGATATGATGATGATGATGACTCTCTATTATCATCTGTTGATAACAATTGATGTTATTAGTAAACTTTTATGTTTGAAAAACTTGAAAATACAATGATAACAATCAAAATTTCATTTTCTCATCAAGATTATCATGAAATCAGATTTACCATTGAAACTTTCTCTTGATATAAACTCTTATTGTTATTTTGTAATCTCTATTTTCCAATATGCTATTTCTAATCTAATTCTGTTCCTTTTTTTTCATCTTCTTGTGCCCACAGATTCAGATAATCAATTTTTTCGGGTGGTTCCTGTTGATATGACAATTACAGAGGGCGATGATGTTGAACTTGAATGCACGGTGGGTAATCAGAAAGGTTCAGTTCAATGGAGTAAGGATGGATTCCTTTTAGGTAAATATTGATTCTAATTCCTAAGATTATCCAGTGTAATATAATAAAAACGACAAATGCTAATCTATTGATCCTAATCCATGATTCCTATCAAAAAAGATTAGACAATCAAAGCATTTGATTATACTTATTATTTATCTTTGTTTGGATTGAAACAAATCTACACTAATATTATAATATCACAGCAAAAAGATTGTAAATATCAATTAATGCAAATGAAAAATTCTGTTATCGCCAAATTTCATGAGCTCAATAAGAAATATTCAAAACTAGACAATGAATTTTGAAATTTTGAAGGTGAAAACTCTTCTAATTTCAAACAATTTAACAACAATTAACTTGGATTATCTTGAGCTGAACATTTTAGGAATTAAATTCACTGTCACTCTATTGTAATGCAAATGAATTAGAACTTGAATCTTTTAGGGAAAAAAGTTCTGATGAGATGAGAAAACTCATGAGCTCTCCCTCTTCCGATTTTCTCACCAACTTTCTCATTCCTGTTCCTCCTTAAATATTATCATCATGATAATGATTCCTTTAAATGTTGTAACCTAAAAGTGTCGAATTGAATTTAAATTTCAATTTGAATTGTAATCTAATGAATTGATGAATTTTGTTCAATCTTTTGTTTACATTATAAAAAAGTTCAAAGGGAAACAAAAGGTTGATAATTTTTTCACCTTTTCTCTTTTGCCTTAACTTTTGTTATCCATTTCCTGGTTTATCCTGTTTTACATGGATGAAGAAAAGTTAATTGAAATTAAATCACCGAGTGACATGATTTTCTAATTAACACTAATTAAAAAGATATGTTGATCATTTGAAGCAACAAAAGTAATCATTTCATTTATCTGGATCATTGATTATTAATTGTTACACTTGAATTGAGATTCAATTTTGCTACGATAACAAATTTCAAACTCGGGATTGAGGATTTTTCATTTACATTATTGTTTGCAATTTAAGATGCATTTGATTACCATTTAATTGTTAAGTCTTTTTCTATCAAATTGTGAACAATTTGATTTGAGCTTGAAATTTAATCTAATTGTAAAACGAATAACAATCATAATAATCAAAGGTAATAATTTAATTCAATTTAGGAAAAGGCTGAAAATGGGAAGATAAAAAATTTAGATGAGATTACATGTTATCTTTTACCATTGAATTAGTTTTCCTTCTTGAATATTATCCTGGGAAGAGAAAAGCTCATTCAGGGTGAATTTCATTCAAGAATCACATTTACCTTTATCATCAACATTATCTCTTCCTCTCTTCCTCTCTTTCTTTACATTCAATTAATCCAAAGAATCAATGGTAATTGTGGATAAAGAAGAAGATTGAAAAAGAGGTTCGAAACTTATTTCCCTTCGTTTTATTTTCGAACAAGAATCGAAAGTTCTAATTTTAAATTATCGCTCACTCGATAACCAATCTTTTTATATAATAGTTATTCTGGTTAGTTTAGACTAAGTAAAATTTTCAAACACAAATTTTCATTAATTTTG
Organism: Panonychus citri; assembly: GCF_014898815.1. Taxonomy (NCBI): domain Eukaryota; kingdom Metazoa; phylum Arthropoda; class Arachnida; order Trombidiformes; family Tetranychidae; genus Panonychus; species Panonychus citri. Next base: position 3,743 of record NW_026515479.1, on the reverse strand, counting down.
ACAATCAAAACAAACTCATTAATGATTAACATCATTACAAGTCATCTATTCATCTTTTCCTAATTTTCCTCATCATTATTATCTTTTCAATGGTGATGAGGATGATATCATTTAACCCTTTCTCTTTTCTCATATTTTAAGCATCTTTTTTTCCACCATTATCCTCATCACTTGAGTTACCTATTTAGTTCAATCCTCATTGAGTTCTCATTTCCTGGATTATTAAACTTCGGATATTATTAATACTATTGTTGTTGTCAAAAGCTTTTCCAATATTCATCGCAATCAATTCAATCAAATCGACTAGCCTGTTAAATTGTTGTTGTGACTGCATCAATATGCAATTTGTAATTGGTGGTAATTTATTTAAATTACTTGGTCATTATTGTTTTTACACATCGATTAATTATTAATTGTAATTCTATGGTAATTGTCATTGACTCGGTTGAATTTTTTTTTCATTGTTAGGATTTGATCCTGAAATCCCAGGATTCCCGAGATATTCAATGAAAGTGCAACAAACATTAGGAATTTTTAATTTACGAATCAATAACGTCCAATTAGAAGATGAAGGAGATTACCAATGTCAGGTAGAGAGAAGAAAAATCGTCACAATTAACCAACAGTTAATCTAAATCAATTAAACTTAATCCGATTATCCTTTAATCCAAATTTAGGTTGGTCCAGCTCTTAATAACAAACCAATACGCTCAGGCTCAAAGTTAACTGTGATGGGTAAGTTTGATAATAATTTTCACCACAACCAAGTGAATCAAATTGAATTTCACCATGAAAATATTACTTGTAGCTAACATGACAAGGATAAAATGAAATCGAAGAAGAAATTTCGATAAAATTTAATACTAGAAACTGTTTATACGATTTAGAAGTTAATTTATTAATATAAGGATACGATAAATAAGACATTTCAATGTTTACCTGGATTCTAAAGATGCTGAAAAGGGTTAATTTGAATTGAATATCATAAATTGTTTTCGATAATCATTTTATAATAAAAACTGACAGAATTCATGATAACAATAACTTATTACAAAGCTCATTCTATGAGAAAGAATATGTTAATTGGCTGGTTAGTTTGAGATTTTTCATTAGGCTTCAACAGTTAGTCTGGTTATGAGCTTTACGGCATTTCTAAAAAAACTATTAGTGTTTATCTTCAGAATTTCATAGCATTGTAATAATAATGTATCAATGGTACATAATCTCAGGTTTGAACAGCCTCAGGGTGGATAGTAAGTTTTAAAAGGTAAGTTTTTGAATACATTGTTTGTTGGGATTCTTTACAATTCCATCCACTCTTTTGAGCTCTGATCAGAATCTGAATTTTATCTGAATGAATGAATAAATATGTAACCAGAATATGATATAAGTATAGAAATATAATTCAATTTTGTTAGTTGATTCTTTTCTAGGTTTCTACTTTTTTCATTCGGTAAATAATACATATTGAATAGTTTCAGAACTTTTCGGAGTTTCTCTCTCTTTCTCTCTCTCTCTCTCTCAAACTCATAACTTTCAGAATCATTTCTGAGCTCAGGTTGATAAAAAAATAGTGTTATCAAATCTACCTTCTTACTCATCATCTTTCTCACTCTTTGAATACTCACCAATCTATCCTTCAGGTTATCATTGAAAAATATTTATATTTGTCATTATCATGATCATGGTAATTCAGCGGAATTCCTTATGAATCAGAACTTTCTTCCAATTCAATATTGACTTTTTTCCTTCTCCTTTTATTCATTTTCATCATTAATATTTCCATTAACAAAAAGGGTTCATGGCGAACAGAATATGAATCCAATTTCGAAAAATTCTCTTATTATTAAAATTTTAAATTATTCATATTCTTTCTTTCTAAATTGCTGCCATCCGACAATTAGTCTAATTAGCAACAATTAATTTCCATTCAATCTAAAAAAAAAAGTTTTCCTTAGTCTATTAACTAAACTCATTCAACTATTGTAGATAACAATTGTTCTTAGCGAGTTTACTGGAAATGTTTAGTTATCATGAAGAAAAATCGTATCCATAGTGTTTCTATTGTTATCGTGATAACCTTTTGATTTATTGTTTGTCGAACAAAATTGAAGAAAAAAAAAATTTCTTCTATTTCAATCTTTTTTTCTTCCTTCCGTTTCCTACTTATTTCCCACTTCTATTTTTTTTTGCACATCCGTTTCCGCTCCCATGTACTAAATTCCTAGAAAAATAATCTGAACAAAAAGTTTACGTTCAAAACTCCAACTAAAATTCAATCTCTAATCTCTCATAAGTTAAGATTATCATGAATTTTGAATGAATTGAAGGTAAAACTGTCAACCCAAAAGTAAATTTATCAACAGAGTAAACAAATAAACAGCATAAATGATTATCAGTTAATTGTTATCGTTCATAACTAATTTCGAATTTCGGTTTTACCAATTTCGATTTGTAAACAAAAAGTTCTAACTAAAAAAACTTCTAATTCTTTATCAGCTGGACCAAAGGAGGTTCTCATTTTATCTTCCGCTCCAGTTTTAAAAGGATCTTCCAAAACTCCTCATCATAATATTCATCATTCATCATCGTTGCCTTCACCATCATCTTTCACAATATCTTCCACCTCAACTAATTCCGAAGATAATTCAATCCAATTGAAATCTGATTCTAATCATTTCAACAATTATCCAAGTTTAATCTCTTCCAGTGAAACCAGGAAACATCATTACACAATATACGCCAAAGAAGCTCAAAGGATAACCTTAAATTGTAATACTAGCTCATTAACTAAACCGGAAACCAAATTAACTTGGTTCAGAAATAATATCCAATTGAAACAAGGTAAGATTTACACTTTAATTCACCCACCCAAATACACATAGGAATAGGCAATATATCAATAAAAACAAATGATTATTTTTGCATTATCTTTGTCCATTCAAGGAATATCAATATTATCAACATTATCGTCATCATCATCGTTTGTTTCCTACTCAATCTTCACCATGTTTGAATAGGAATAGATGATGATGATGATGATGATATTATTTATGATGAGAAAACAATCTTGCCTATTGAAAGAGGATGATATCAATTCAATGATTCTTGTTTGATCTTATTTACTATTATTTACTTGAATACCCATTATACCCAGAACACTGTAAATATCATTGTCGTTTCATTGAGTATTTTCATGATGACCATTGGGTGTGGATGATTATTATCATGTAGAAAATTATATTAACTTGATCCTAATTATATGTACTTTTTTTCTGTATCAATAGTTAATTCAATGTGATATGATAATTATTCACCGGAAGTAATAATTCTGAGTTGATTATTACTTATATTATCACCATTAGAGTATCAATGAACAGAGTGAAAAGTTAACTCATTCAAGACAATAATCTGAATTGATGAGAATCAAAGGTTTAAGAAAATGTTACATGTTAATTGGATCGAACTGGAACTTTAGATTTTGAAATTTTCCATGAATTTTTTAATTCAACTTGGAATCAGAGTTATTATTAATATTTTCACCTTCGTCTTTTCATATTCTTTCATAGCATAGATATGATGATTTTGACCTTATTATGGAACAGAATTTGATTCAATTGAGTAGGGAAAAGTGACACTTTTAGAATTGGAAAAATTTTCTCTTTCATGAGATGTGAAAAGTTCAGAACTTTTTTTTTCTCAAATATTTTTCACCAAATTCTTATAAATTTTTATACTATTTA